>NW_008751938.1:491488-550505 GCF_000715545.1 Opisthorchis viverrini
GCTTCTACCCTAGCACGTTTCGTATTCTTGTTTATATTCGGTTTGTTCATGACAGCTGGTAGGTCCCTGAATTATGACTTGCCTTTTCAACCGTGTTGCAAACGATCCCAGAAAGTTCTTCTTTCCAAACAACTAAAGCAATTAAACTCATCTTCCCTCAAATACGATGGTACAACTGCCCACTCTTTCGGACACCACGCACAACACGATCAAATCCTTAACTTTTACTTATGAAAGTGGTACTCTAGAAACAGTGAGTGGACTTGGCTGATCTTTTCCGCTGTAATGTCGACCGCAGCAATTTTTTTTAATATGTTATTCATGAGATGAACACCATCTGGCAAATTCACTCAACTTAACAATTGACTGCAGGCGAAGGAGAGAGCTGACTACGCCATCCATTTGGATAAAAATAAACGAACTAATCTTGATGCGACTCAACCGTTAAACTGACGGCTTCAAATTTTAAGCCCCAATCCCTTCATTAGGGTTAAAGTTGATGGCCCTATAAAACACGCAACAATTTTTGCCCTTTTCGTGATTAAAATCGTACGCCCCGTATGGACATTCATTTCTATTGCGTCTTTCATGGTCTAATTCAAGAAATAGTCCAATCATTTGCACGAGATATTCAAGCAACTTAATTGGCGTGCATCATGGGAGGACTAGGGGTAGATTATCTTGAATGAACCTACAACACAATAAACTCATTTACTTAATCTTGGCAAAGTTACATCAGGCAAGTTGACCAATTAGATCTCAGCGTTGGTCACAATGGAACCATCCACTATTAGCCGTAGAATTAAATACCATTACCAATAAACATTCTCATTGGTGTAGTTTATTTGTTTTCAATTATAACTAGGCCAGACAGACGCCAACCATATGCAACTCATTGGGGCGTTGGCAATGGTTAACAGAACTTTAGTCACAAATATTTTCATTGCCGGGGAGGTTGCTTGTTGAAAATTGATCAAATAATGTTCGTGGGAACCAAAGGCGAGGTATCATGTGCTCACATAAGTTTGAAACACCACACCCTTGTTTGTATCCTGTCCTTTTAGCGGTGAGTCAAACTAAACTTGAAGAATCATTGATGCTTCATTTTTCCTCCTTTTCTAAATGGGAACTAGTGCACATGGATTTCAAGAGCCGTCTATCTTATGGGTTACCTTGGGCAAAACAACTCGCCGATGTAACAGTGAACAGAGGGGGAGAAAATTTTCTATTTTGGATTTGCGTGGGAGTACAGGTTCGTGATCACGTGCAATGGATTTGGACGTATTTGAGGACAGCAAATACCGAATGAGTCTGATTATTTTTAACCCACTCTTTCGCTCCATTTCTATCGGACCAGAACAATCGATGGAGAGGTGACATGTTGTTTCCAGTCCAGACGCGTAGGCAGATAAACTATCCTTTGTGGAGTTAGCAGCGTAAACGGAAATTCAGCATTTGTCGCACTGGTTTGCTTTATTGTTTTCGAAGGCTGTGTAAACCATCACGAAACGAGAATACGCAACCACAGTCTTTTTCAAATTTCGGTCTGCTTAGTTTCATGAGAATGACATGTGAAAATCACTCTGCAGGTCTTGAGCTGGGTGAACACTGAGACTTTTCAAATGATATCTATCCCAAATGTCCAACGTTTATATTATTTCGGTTCAGTGTTATGAGAAGCCACTTGTCAGGCCACATTATGTTCAAGTGTGACATTCCCCCAGTAGAGGAAATGCGGTTATCCGTGAAATTTTTATTACCCATTCACAGGAATAACTGGTGACCAGAAAGGCTGATTGTTCACATTTTTATTCAAACAGATTAAAGAACCAGAATAGTCTTCGTGAGTAATCATACTGAATCAAAATTCACGAACTTCACAATAATCACTCTTTCGTATGACGGAGTGAATACGACATTACCTTATGTTCTTCGCTAACAAAAAACTTCCCCAGAGGTAAACATCACTGAAAGTAATGTACGCTGAAAGTCTTGATCACGCATGTCCTTTATACAAGTGAAAATTCTCAGAAAGCGAACAGAAATAAATTCCGTCTTTTTGTAACTACTTCTATACACCAATCGGTAAACAAGCCGTTTGGTGATCAATAGCGTTCGCTAGTTCAGTGACGCATTGATCAACTATTGGCGAGACTATTGTTACGCTGGTTCTTGACCAAGCCATAAGACCGCGATTTGTTCTTCTCAGGAAACTCACAGTGTGACTTTTGCATAACTGGATGAAAATCGTCAAGCATTTAATTAGTTGTCATCAAAAATGCAAACAAATCTGGTAAAATTATCTCTGAGGCGGTTGAAACATGGGTCCTGCGCGTGAAACTGAGTATGGTTAATCATTCGGCGTCCTATGGTCTTGAAGTACACAGGGATAAACTTCATCCATTCAGTCTGTGAGGAATGAAAAGGAAACCTTTTTTCACACAGGTGTTACACAACGATTGTTTCACATAAAAAATAAACAAATGCTGAAACTGTCGTGGTGTAGTGCTCGACAGATGATTTCACGTCATGCTTTGATCACACAACAGTCTTGTTGTGGGATCCTAATGCAATGCATGCCAATCAAACTATAGCTGAATAAATCACAAGGTACATATGCCAAACTCATGTGTAAATGTGGCAGTTGTGGACTGTGACAATTACTTACTGGCAGACGGATATCATTTGAAGCATGACCATGGTCATATTATGCCTCCAACACGCCATCCTAAGGCTGGATAAAACTGGTCTCCATGAAAGTCAGCTTTGTAAATTCAGTCATCCTTAACTTCGTACTTCAGAAACTATGGCACCTGTTAAGCATCATCGTACAAGCCTTTCCCATCTGTCATCATTTGGGTTTGCAACAAGTTCACCTAAAAGCTGTACGTAAATGAAGCGAACTGACAAATATTTGACTTTGGATGCACCTGCTTAGAACTAGGCGGAAATGTTGAATGTCAAGAAAATTCGGAGCACAGATGTTTTTGCAAATTCAGTTATATCAGTTAGTTGGAACTGCTCAGAAAGAAATTATCAGTCAGCCAAGGTAGCGTTACTACTTTTTGCATGACACTTTTGGCGACAGCGAAATATGGAAATGAAATTAAGCCAACGGTCACGACTGGGGCTATTCCCAAGCTATGGGCACAAAGTGTTATCTTCTAGAAAGGGTTGGCTTCAATTTGATGGTTCTGGAAGTTGTGTCGTCTCTGGACGGTAGCGTGACGTTGCTGAGGCCAGCGTAATTTATCTCTTTTACTTCATACTCGTCTGTCTTGAATGTCTCAGTAGGAATTTATCTGGGTGTCCTTTTACAGTTCTTCTACGCTCGTGTCCTCCTTGGAAATTTGTCAGACGTACGATTAGTTAACAAGTATCGCGCATCCACCAAGCTATCAAATTACTTCGATTGGCCTGACCACGCTCGCTTTCAGTAGATCCGTCTCTGGAGAGTGCCGTATAGTCTGCGGAGCAATGCCATTTCAAAGCCAACATATATCATTGGCTTTACTTATGGCAGTAGATTGAACGGCTGGGTGAGGTGAAGGGTTGCCCCTTCAAAATCTTAAACTAGTCTGGACAAGATGATATCAGCTTGGTTACTAAAATCACATAAAATGCACTCTTTTACCTAAGCCTGAAAGGAACAAATGGAAAAGGGAAAGCAGCGTATGTGCTTTTTTACTGACTCCGACATTTTGAATGCAAACGACGAAATCGGTCGCATCGCACGCATCACGTGCAAAGTTGCTTCCGGATGGGTTTTAGCATCCCGCATTTGACGTCGAACGTCAAACGTATTGGACAGCACTGTTTTTTCGCACAAACAAGGAATATCTATGCACGCCGGTATCAGTTTTTTGCATTGAAAATGTGTTATTTGACCACTATTCACCATCCTTTTTAAGTATCTGGTTGCCTGTGTCCCAACTATTTTGTGTCGCGCGTGGTTTCATCGGAGATTTGTCTAGAAACCTTTCCTATCGAATCTTCCTTATTGAGGAAAATTGCACCGGACTCTGTCTGGCTTGATCGAAACCATACCACTCCTACTACGTAGGCCACTCGGGACTTGCAGTTACCTTATTGTTATCGGATTCTCAGAGAACACTGCACTCCGCTGGATATGATGACACGCGTTAACGACGTTGGCCTTGAGTTGAGATAGTCTGTCAATTGACACCCAATGGGCACTCATTGTTTTTTTCTAAAAACGGACTTTCTTCAGATTATGGTTCTAGGACCAACTAGTCTCCTTTATTACAGGGAATACAAAACGTCTGACTAAAGTTAACGGATTTAACTGAGGCCACCGAGAACAGACTGAACCTTACTGAGGTGTCCCGATCTGTGTACAGACAGCCCACCGAACTATACCATAAAGTGTACTGTAACATCCACAGAGTTTGATCAATATGTGAAGATCTGACTAACACAATCTTTGTTGGGGTCTCAGTGAGGGAAACTTGGGTCACGTGTATGTTTGACGATCCCGAAAATCAAAACGAATAATAAGATTCGAAATTCTACGGTACTATTGACACAAAGGTGAGTAAAGTCATACAACAAACCCCAATTGTCAACTTTCGTGGCGTCAACAGTCGCACAAGTATGTCACTGACCGACGCAGTGCACTGTCAAATTCAGCATGCCAAACAACGGCCAGCGTAATGTGGGCTCTGTAGTGTGGGTCGCGGTCGTCCCTCTTGGGAACAGCCTCGTGATTCTGACTGGCGGTACGAACGCATGGAAATCATAACAGAACAGCTCAGAGTGGGTTCATTAAACTGGGCACGAATACCACTCAGCCGTGCACATTCACATACCTGTTAGGGTACCAATGTCGGTCGAGATGGCCTTTGAGGCAAGATGAATGACGCGTACAGATGAGGAAGCCAGGCGGAGATCAAAAATTTATGGGAAGAGTAATCAAATAAATAGGTAAATTATCATGAGTTAAATTCAATAGCCTTCTGAACATGTGTGGTGACTTGCTCGTTAAAAATGTAGGCTTTTCAAATGTTTCCATCCCAACCACCGCTACTCTGTGGTTAGCCTTTTTAATGAAGGGCTTTCGCTGAGGACTCTAATCGTCCTCTTGTCGAGGTTCGAGCGCCCTGGTAGTATCCCAACCCCACCTACAACCATAAATCGCACATTTACAAATAGCCTTATTGCACATCGGCAGTCGCATGGTGCCGTTATCCGAGTCACTTCACTTTTGTATATAGCAGGTCGGGCAAGTGACTGCTAAAACCTCCTTTCTCTTTCGCAAATTCGTCCTTCGTCCCCCCTCCTCGTCCCGTAGTCAGCGATATCTCCATGAGCCCATGCTTAAGGAATGATAGCTCCGTTCGTCTTCCGTTTCCTCTAGCTACAATAACTCGGTTGCCACGGCCGTAGACACTTCAAAATCATTCCTTACACCCTGTTCGAATAACGTTGACCCTTTGAAGTTAACACTCTGAAACAAGCAAGGTAGCATACTGCTGTTCCACGTACGCTGGACTGTTTTCCTATTACATGAATTCTCTGAAACGAACATTCAAATGGGGCTTTTGAACTGCCCTCTTTATTGGTCGTCTTTCATTTTCGATTGTGTACTTTGAGTTATTTGGAAGCCACTCTGACTGGATCCGTTGGGGTCGGAGTTATTTTAAGTCAACGGGCTGAATGATTTCTGTTTGACTTGTTAGCCGCCCAGGACTACCTATTTGTAGTTTCTTTGGTGACGTCCGCGGCAGTAACCCGTAAACGCAGGACTAATAGTTTTCTGTTTGTTGTTCCCGATTACGCCCCAGAAGACTAGCTCTGATGCACTCAGATATATTCACCATGACACTTTGAGTGCTGTGTTACGACGACCTAATAACTCGGATATTGTTGTTACGGGGAATGCAAATTTGTAGGTAACCAAGGCGCACGGACAAAGGCGAACGCCTGGTGCAGGCGTGTGTTGAACGCACGTTGCCTGTATGCAGTAACAACTTCCGAAACAACGGGAACCAGCTGGCCACATGGTGACCTAGCTATACGAGCAAATTTTTGACCCAGACAGACCGTATCGCAATTAGCTGTATGGGTGTTGATCAAATACTGACAGCCGCTTGTTCTGAAACACTTGTCTGGATTCTTATCATACACTTATCTGTCGCTGCTTCTTTTCACGCTTTTCGGGAGTGCAGACTATGTGTACACATAGGTTGGTTATTGAGATCTCAGAAATTCCATCGCCTGACGTCGACTCTTACAGCAACAACAATTCGCCTATGGACTCACGGGGTACGAACACCATAGCTACTTCATTTACTCAATGGGTAACTACCTCCGAAGTGATCTGATATGCGCTACGATCAGTAGTTCTACAAGATTACTCAAAACGGGAAACAGTTTGATCATGACTAGCAATAGCCCTGAACTTGGTATAAGCAAAACAACAGCTCATTTGAGCCACTCGAAAAACAGCACCCGAATTAGTATGCCAATGGTGGAAAGGGAATTTATTAGCCCTCATAAGGATCTCATGAGGAGAATCGAAAGCGCGACACCGAACGACACTCAAATAAGTTTTTGATGAACGAATTTCTGGCCTTTTCTCCTCTTATTTTAAACGAACTCCCGTAAACTAACTTTAACCAGGAGTGTCTCGGTATCGCACACAACCATATGGCAAGAATCTTGAGTTCTTCAGTATCCCTTATCTGAGGTAAGGCATGTTCGTCAACTATCCCGGAGTCTTCAGCGTTTGGAATACATGAACACGTAGAAGGCTTCTCTAGAATACAAAGTATACATGAGGCAATCTCAGGTTAACCAGAGACCATATCTTAGGAGTCGCAAAACGGAAGGAGGTGATGTGCATGTTGATGACTATCCAGCCAGATGCCTACGCTCTACATCGTGTTAACCGTCCTGTTGGGTTTCCTGCAAGAATTGGTGCGGTGACGTACGTAGAAAGACATTGTTGTCATTCCACATAATTGACGTGAAAACATTTTCTAGTACACATTTTAGGTAAGTACCACTCAATATTCCCTACAAACCCATACGCTACAACTAGTGCTCCAGTTTCAAAGCTGTCTGGCTTTGCTGACCCTTCTTACGCCGCCAGTATAACGCCGAAACTTCAAAACAATGGGTGATTCTGACGCATGTTAGGGTTAAAAATGAACTAACATCCTTATTCATTGTGGTCTAATCTAGTATGAGAATATCCGCCACACTCACCCATAAATAGAAATGTTTTTCGTGTCAAATGGTCACGCCACATTTTTAGCTGGGTTTCTGTTTTTCGTTTCTGGGTGATTTTGACTCGCGCATTCTAGCAGACAAAAGTGGGAATCACGAAGTTCCTTGGAATATTTTTTTATTTTTCTATCTCAAGAGACGGTGTATAGTCGAAATGTGGATAAGCACAAGCAGCTTGAAAGGCTTGCTTCGGGGTAAACAAATCCGTTTTTGACATTTGCTTGTCAAGTCCACAAGATGATGACCAACAATTAGTTTACGATCGTTCTTGAAAAGGCTACCTTTTTAGGTTGACACATTTGACTGCGGTAGTTCTCGTGTTAATTAAGGAACGATCAACTTATTGTTCTACCACGTTTGCAGTGAAGCCAAATCTAGTGATCTTATTTGTTTTAATTTAGCTGTGCGATTATATTTCTGCCAAATACTCTACAGTTACAAGATTCGAACGCGAGTTACGATTCAGGCTGGGTCGCTACGTCACTGGCAGACATGCAAAAGAGTTTGTTAGCTGCGCAGGTTTGATGATCAGTCGTGTTTATTTTTTCACCTGTTATCTGTTAGTGAATCACATTGAGGTTTTTCTGGGAAATGTGGAACGGCCTATCTGGTTATAAGAATCTGTCTGACCAACGTCTGTTGTGTTTCCGTGGGAATTCGTCTCACCTCAGATTGGTTCATCTGGCTGAATCTCCAAGCTTTTGAAAATCCAATTAGTCTCTAGCAGAACGAATGGAAGACTGGTGATCATTCAGCTCAAACCGATGGTTTTCAAACAAACAGCTTCCTTTAAATTTCGGGAGCAAACAGGAAAAATGTTTCAGTGTTTCTTTTGTTGTTGAATTAACTAAAGCCACTCGAAATCTGCTGAAGATCCTAAATGCTTCTCACCATCACCCGGGACATCAAAATGTCTGAGAGATCACACTGTTTACATAACACTCGTAACAAGTATTTGGTTCAATTAAAACGCCAACCAGAACCTAAGCATTCTTGAAATTCTTTGGACACATTCACAAAAAGTACTGAGTGCAGGGTGGATAACATCTCTTAACTAGTGACTTTGATCATTCAGACGAGTAGGTGAGCATGCATATTCAGTGTCCTGTAGTTTCACTGTTACAAGACATTATCGACTACATACCCATGGCAACCGGTGTACAGCGTCTATGAAGAAAGATTTGTTACCTGTGTACATGCATACTTATGGGTCGACTTGTGGCTAGAACTGTCACTGTAGTCATTTATGTATTATTAATGGGTTTTGCAATCAGAATGAAAGCTACTCATTGAGTTACACTTTTATAAACTAAATTTGGCATGAGATTTGAATAAACCTTCTATTCATATTAGTCTTTAATCGGATTTACCAAACAAAAGCTACTTCAGGGTTTAGTTAAGCTGACATCCGAACTATCAATGTATCCGTCATTACGTGTTTAAAAATTTTGACAAATACCTCTAACATCTCATCCTTCTTTTTGCTCTGTTTGTTGCAAATGGATTAGAGACATAATTCTGCAGTGGAGGACAAAACATTTGGACTGCCTAAAATACCCTTTAGCACTCTTTCGGATAAACTGGAGCCGTGAAGACTGTCGCGTTCCGTGCTTTGGTGTCAAAGTACGTTTCTTATTATATTATGTAAGACAAAGCTATCCTTGTTGTTGAAACAGGACGTCCAGTCCAACCGTCGCATAGAAGAGGGACAATGCGCACGTAAAGTGCTCCGTCGTTTTCAGGCAACATGGTCCAATTTCTTGCAATGCCAGCTTTCTTCACCTTTTTTTGAAATCAGAAGAATCTGAGGTTACATTGACGTATCTTTTTTAATCATAAATATGTGGAAGTTGGACTTAAGTCGCAACCGAGCTTACTTCACTGTCGTCTTTCTTGCCGGGAAAAATGAATACTTCGTCTGACCACGTTCTCCGAGTTCAGTGCACTTGTCTATCCGCCAATCTCTTTAAACAAGTCAGATCCCCTCTGATTCCACACAAGCCACTGCGAAGTTACCGTTTATATTTTTTATGTGCACATGAACAATCCCATGTGTCTTTGTCTCTGATGTCCGAATAAATTGTAGTGACAGCAGAAAACGAATTATCTGCATCACAAGCTTGCAATTAGGAGCGTTTATAGTTTGAACTGAAAAGTGGCTGTTCTACAATCCATCGGGGATTTCACAGCTCCCTACCTCTCATAATGATCAAAATTTTGTTGCGTCAAACCTGGAGTTTGAAGTGTTATTGTCTGAAGAGTGATTGGTGACTTTCAAAAGCACTCCGAAATAAGGAGATTCTTAAGGCAAGATAACCTCCACGAAAATGGATAAAACACGTTTTTCCAGTGGTGCATACCTGATCGGTTGTTTGAGTGATTCGAAATTGAACGCTGAATTACTACGCATTTAAACACCAATGAATTGCTGACCATCTAGCGAAGTTGACTGTGCTCTCTCCAGTTAGCCATTACATCGCACCCAATATTTTTTTCTTGTGGTATTTCACGCCACCACCCCATGCTGAAAAGCAGTGCGTGCAGTTTCTGATGCGCACGGCTCTTTAACATTAAAGATGATCCTAGCTCTCTTGCTGTCCAAATCGATCGACCTGCCAACACTCGTATATAAAGTGGGATAACCTACTTGCGACTGGATTTTCGGCTACTGAATTTCATGATTGGGGCTTTTATGACTTAGTGAAACATGTTCCTCAGTAAATTTTTAAGTCCAGTTTTCGAAACGCCTTGTGTCGTTACAATAAATGATGTCTACTGGCACCACGGTGTCACCACTGAGGAGCCCTTATTCCATCATCTGTTCCCCATATGAAGATCCAGTGCATCGAAAATTGCATTTTTGTTGTAGGTTCTTGGCGCGTATATACTTCGATATTGGACGTACTCGTATAGATGCTATATAATGTAATGCGTTCTCCGTATCCAAAGCCTTGAACGAATACATCTTCTTGCAACTTCCTATGGTTCAAAAAAAATTTTTACTGAGGGTCTGTGGAGAATTGTGGACTTATAGCATTTTTAAAGCGCCGTTCTTTTTCTTGTTTACGATTAATTAATCAAAATGGCCGTCATGAGAAGGTTACCGGCTACGTTTTGCCGAAATGGGAACCAATCTGGTAACCAGGTTCTTCATGAACCTCGGGCTCATATGCGCTGTATGATGACCAGTCTGGACAAACAAGCTGTCAGCGAGTTTTCATTGACCCAAAAATAGTATAAAATACCAATCCAAAACAAAGGGAAAGTGGTGGGCGTCATTCACGTTATTCAAAAATCCCTGCTACTCATCATTATTTACTTTATAACTTCAGTATTCAACAAGGAAAAATAAGAATGGATGGAAGAGAGACTATGTGTTAGTCTATCGCGATCCTCCCGAAGTGCCCACTTCCAGACACTCATTCAACCAATCTGAATAGAAACTGAAAAAAAGAACCTCGCTTACACTAATTAGCGGTCATTTCATGCAGCGTCTTCACCTAAGTGCACTGACCACTCGCAAACAATCCATTTGTTGCCCTCAACATAAACAGAGGAACTCACTCCCAATCACAAGCGACTAAGTTAGACCGAGAGCCGGAAGATATTGTGCCTTCTACTGCAGTTAATTGTGCAGCGTCATAAATTGCTCACGTTGTGCTTATGGTCCATTTCACGCGTGTCTCCACACTAGTCGGCTGGGAATTTAAAATAAAAATGCGAGCTCATTAAATTTTCTAATGAATATGTCAACCCTCTCTGAGAGGATCATTTTTTGGTAGAAGATAAGAGCTACTTCTGCCAACTTGTCCAGTTGCAAAAACAACCGACGGAGCGAGTCTGAGTAAAAAAAACAGAAGTAGACGTCAGGAAATCCAGTCTTCTATTTAGGAAGGTGAAAATTTCTGGGCAATTTTTGCACGCATAATCATGGGCCTTAGTCATCCTTTCTACCACATACGAAAGGCAACCTTACAGTAACTAAATAAAGACCAAAAGTCTCACTATATTCAACTAGGTTTCGATTAATCCATGCAAATAAACTTTTCTATAGGTTAGCATTTTGCTAATGTACTATTTAAACTGAATTTTAGTGCGGATAAATTGGCGTCATCCCTGCCGGATGAAAGCTGTCGGCAGCACGAGTCAATCCTGTTTGACTAATTTGTATGTTTCCTACCTTACTGCTGCTCTCAGAAGAGCATGTCAACCTGTGATGGGCTAGTTTGGTGGCCTCCGAAATTTCAGCAAGCAAGGCGACACTGGTTAAATCTGCCTCACCTATTTGGAATACTAGCCTTTGGCTAAAAACAGTAGGATATGGACGTTGCAGAGTATCACATAGTAATGGAGTGTCACTAGTAGAACGTACAAGCAGCTCCCAGTCAAAGTAGATAAGGCGTCGTCCCTGTATGTGATGGAAGCCTGGTTTGAATTCATCGAACTGTTATGCACCCAGGAACATTGCACACCTTTTATTCCGGGTTTTCCATTAATATTAAGTATTCAGGCAATGTATAAAAAAGCTCAGGAGCATCCTTAGAAATTCTAACTTTCTCAAAGACTCCGTGCAGGAGAGAATTTTGTTTTTATGTTCGATTGCTTGTGACCACTTTGTTGATATTTCTCAATGGTTCCGCATTCGGATATAGGTTACCTCCCACCAGTAGCGCTGGTGAACGCATCACTTGTTGACCTCCGCAGAGACCTTGGTAGCCTCACTGCAACCGTCAAGAATACTTCATCAAGACACTGTTTGGTGGCGTTGGCGATTAAAGAACCGAGTGTCTCAGTCATAATTGACCAACGGAAGGTCAGGTTCTGTGGACCAGGTTCTTAAACAAATAGTAACCCAGCGCAAATTCAAAACGAACCGATAAGCAACCGCAGAAGTGAACTCAGCTAACCAGTTTCGCTCGATATATCAGACACCCTCGAATAACCTGCATTGGCACAGAGAGCTGAAAAATTGTCCTCTTAGGAGCCAGTCAACACCGTATCACCAAATGCACACCATGTGTTTGAGTGACTGTAGCGTCATGCCCTATCTCGGTGCAAGTTGATCACATTGACGATAAGCCACTCGTTGCTACGTTGTGTAAGGTTAGCTACTAACCCAAAGGTATAAGAGGTTCCTGATTTTTTTACGGATGTTTATCTCAGTATGGTCGAAACGGCTTAACATTTAAGCTTCAGTTTTCAGCAGGGAAGGATCTTACTCACAATATAAATTCCATGCCAAAACAATTTGTGCATGCTCTCTCCACACACACACACACACACACACCTTCAATGCCCTTCTCGGAAACAAAAATCCAACCAGTGGAATTTGTCTTTCATCTGAAAACTAAGGAATGAAAGACATGTTTCACGCCAGCTAACATGACATGAACCGAAGGACTGGTGGTGCATGGTCCCTGAAATGCTGATCAAGCATTTCTGGTGTTTGCTACGACGTTCACCAACTAGCCCGTTAGACAGATGTATACTGATGCCTATTCCGAACACGGGTATAACAGGTATGCATGCTTTTTAGCTTTTTCCCCATACTGCCTTCACTCTCAGGATGAAGTGAACACAGTAGCTACCGCGTTTCCAGTAATAAAGTTGCGACAGTTTGTTACGCATTCTCTATATGGCTGTTTTTTCATCCTCATTGCAAACGTTTCGACTTCACAAGTCAAAAAGCAAAAGACTCAGTACACTATAACGAAACGTGTTGAAAATGTCTTTGAACTTTTAACAATTCCCACAATTTGTCGGGCGCAGTTCTGACTGTTACTTTTCCCAAAATGAAACATCCTCGCTATCATCCTCCCTCAAGGGGATTTTATTGCGTTCTTCAATGCACTTGCCAATTACTGTCACTTTGGCGTGGTCTGACTTGATTGCATGTGCTGCCCAAAAACACCTCGACCTTGATCTCGTTAAAGTGAGGACAAAGAAGCGTAACAGGAACTAAGGTATTCGGTCGTTTGTATCCAAGTGAAAAATGTCTGATTTCTCCGAAACTTTTAAAATCAAACCAAAGTGCCCTGGAAGGCGTATTTTCGGAAAAAAATCTCAAAACGGACATACTGATGTTGAAATGGCGATCCGAAGAACATAAGTAGACCATGTAAGCATGCATCACACAGCGAGTGATGACTGACAAGATACTGGAGATAAGAGAATTCTGATGCGTGTTAATTCTGGTTGGTAAAAGGTCGTACCTATAACCTTTAGGACAATGGATGTGGGCTCAGATAAAACAGGGTCAGGATAAGGCTGAGCATCCAATAGGACTTCTTGTGCAGAGGTGTGACAAGCGTCAGAGTGCTTGCTAACCACAAAATTTAATGAGACACTCTGGGAATCTGCTGCATTTAAGGCGATGTTTTGGGGATAATTTTGAAAGTGGCTGGCGAACATGACGCGAGCATTGTTAGTCCGGCGAGGACCAGAAAATGCAGTAACTAAATTACGAATAGGATACGCAGGAAAAGACACCACTGTCAGTTCCAGAGCATCAAATCAGAGTTTCCAGAACCGTAACTTTGGTTCACCAAATCTTATTGGCCCCAAGATATTTAAGACTTGACAGACAACTACACCCAACAGCGATCGGTAGTAAGCTGTCAGATAGTTTTTTATGACACGTATCTGATGTGATGCATTTGCGCAATTAATTAACACTTGGGGTTTGGTTTTCATTCTTGCGTCGAGTTTTGATGATGACAAACGATGCTATGGCGTCTAGAAAATAGCCCAACTGTTGATACACCAGCTGTATGACCGTAGCTGCCTTCGTTACTACGACACACTCCAGAAGAAAAATAGGTGCTGCAGGTTACGTGTCATCCGCTAAATGATATTTTGCCAAGAACGAGTCATTCCCTATGGCCAGTGACCGGTTCCTTTCACATTTGCCGGTCGGTGGACGTATAACGCATAATACAGAACTGCTATTTAGATAACAATAGCACAGATGCCTGTGAAAAGTCTCAGACCGAGCCACGATTTTGCAATTTAATCAAACTGTTGCACGGTACCGTCCCAAATTCGGACAATATAAATGCGATATAATATGGCACAAAGTCCTTAGGAATGAAAAACTATGGTAATAGAGAGCCATTTTTATCAACTTAAGTACTAAGACGCCAGATCCTCCTTAATTTTCCCTGCGTTACCCGCTTTGAATTCAGCCTAACCAAAAATATGGTTTTGGGTGTGCCATCCATAATTTACTGTTGGACGGTTAGTTCAGAAAAGTCACAGTTGTCCCCTGGGATCATCCGTCCTTCGGAGAGAACATCCTTCAAAAAAGACCAATTGTGGTCAGCCTCTGAAATGGGAAGCAGCTAGTATAGCGCACACCAAGAAGTCACTGTTGTCACCATCAGGTGTAATAACATTAATGCCAGACAGGTGACTGGGTCACAATAAGTTCTACTCGTCAGCTGTTTGCTTTTTTGGGTTCCGAACAGTTTTGATCATTACGTCAAATCCAGACCACTTTTAACAGTGTTGAACAGCGGTGTGTTCGCATTAATATTTTTCTACGATCCGACCAGAGTGAGCTTAAGATACTGTGTTATCAGCAGCCAAGTTGAATCACAATGGACCCATTTACAACCGTTCTGAGTGTCCTCGTGCGCTAAACCGCACTAGGTTGAAGCACAGTCCTCGCCCGAGTAAACCCAGAGTAAACAATCTCACTCTGGTTGTCTAGATAAGTCGGCATGCCGTTAAACCAAGCATCTCTATTAATACTCAACTTGGCCAGTCTGTGCAAAGTAGACTGAGTCCTCAACATTTTTTTACAAAGATCCAAGTTTAAAACCCGTCAGAAATACTCGTCATATCCCGGATGAATGCCGTTTTTTCTGAAAATTCCTGTCTTCTAATAATTTATAAAGTTCAGTTTTCCTTTAGTATAGAAGACTTGAATCCATCAGAGTGGCTCAGTAAGGGGTCAGAAGTGATTGGCAGGTGTGTAAGTTCGGATACGTAGCAGCTTTGTCCAACAGTGGGAGACAAACAAATGTATCTGATAGTATTTCGTCTATCAACAGCATTCAGTTTTGTTCAGAAAAACAGCTGAGATATTCATCAGCATTTTCTTCAAATAACATTAGACTCAACCTGTCTTTTTTCCGATTTCATCTTTGAAATTCCGGGCTTCGGAAAAGACGTAAATTCTGAAGATGTCAGAAGTATCCACTAAGAAACAATCACATTAGTTTACCAGAATAATTAGAAAACTGTCTTATGGATCTGTTGACTTTTTGTCCCATTTACCTGGTAAGTTAGAATCCAGCTGAGCGAATTTCACTTTCGATGTACAAAAGTCATTGTAAACATTTCGCATAATGACTGCCCGTAGAACATCACACACTCCGTTGGACAAAATCATCCGCCCGTCCCACAGACAATCCAGGCCCGCAGTCGCCATCTGTAGCCTATACTGCTGGAGTTACTGAAACATGCAACTTTTGGAACTTCAGATAGTACTCCCCTGTCGTTACCCTCAGAAAAGAGCATGGCTACCTGTTTTTCCTCCATTTTATGTTGATTGGTGTTCAGAGTCAGCTACCTTCAGATAGTACTTCCCTGTCGTTACCCTCAGAAAAAAGCATGGCTACCTGTTTTTCCTCCATCTTATGTTGATTGGTGTTCAGAGTCAGCTACTGAGCTAAAGCGGTTTGAGTGACTTGACTATTCACGCGAAAAATGCGCACAGACGATCGCAGCAACTCTGGACGCAGCGATGGGCTGAAAGTTCATCGGGGGGACAGGGAATTTAAGCTACTACACGTCAGAGGACTAACTCATCCGGTTACACCAGGGCGCTTTATTTGTCGAGGCACACCGACGAGAGTTCAGCATGGGCTACAACCGACCACTCTTACCCAGCTTTATGTGTGTTTTCTTGCCCTACTGTGCAACTACACATTTCAAGTTAGTGTCGATGCAATACGGTAAATCAAAGTGTTTTAAAAATAACTATAGGCAATATTTGCATTGAATAAAAGGCTCCTATGAGGCAAGTTTCAAGTTGAGAGGTATTCACTCGGTGCCCTCAGGCTCCATCCGAGCCGTGCTAGTACCATCACAAACGGATACATTTTGTTTTGCGCAGTATGTGCTTTACTTCTTTCTGACCCCAAGAAAGGAAGTGAAGTTTGGCAGCGTCATGACAAATGGCTATGTAAAAGGGGTCGGAAAGTTTGAAGACAGCACAGCATGAACGCAAAATGTTATATTTCATAGTCATAATTTGAAAAAACAAGCTGGTATGGTCGATAAAAAAGCCTCCAGTGAATCAAACAGTTGGAGTAAACGAAGAAATAAATTTTCAAATCCTCATGGAGACGCATAACAATCTTGGACTATTCATGCGCACTTCTTAACGAAGTGGGGGCAGAGAATGGATGTCATTCCTCTTAATTGTTTTTTGATAAATCATACGCATTGCACACCATAGGTTTGATGGTCAGTTTGGCAACAATAATGTTGTAGCCTTCCTAGAGACAATATTTGTCACGCTCGGATAATTTGAGTGACGGGAAATACCCATATTAAACATCATTTAGACACGTCCGTACTCGATCGAGCGTTCCCTCCTGTGGGCTGCTCCGACCAAAGAAAATTCGCCGCACTCAAGAAATTGCACAAAATATATCATTAGCTTTTGCTGGTTTGAATGAAATTCCGTTATTTTCTTACAGATTCTTCACGAGGTTGTGTCTCACTCGACCATATGTCTAATGACACACGAACGTCAACAAACCCTATGTCTCATAAGGATGTTCTTGCAAGACGAACTTACAAGGGAAGAAGCCAGTCAGTCTGTGGTGCATCTGGAGGAATTTTCTTCCGATAAATGGGCCTTAGATTCAGTGAGTTTGATGTTTTGACGTGCTTACGTTCTTTTTTGTGTCACACAGTATGTACACAGAAACACTCCAAAATAGCAAATTGTGGGGCTGTCCTATAACCTGAAGATCTCAATTTACCCTGCGGTACTGCATTCCACTGTCATAAGGACAGCTTTTTACATAGTTTCAGAATTTTCCACTGCTGATCACGTCACTGACACAAACAAGTGTAATTCCAACGAGTCGTGTTGCTAATATTAGCCCTGTGCCGCTCTTTGTAGTCTAGTACTGCTGTGAATTATGTGCGTTTATCAGCGGGTCAAGAAACCAGTAGCTCAAGGCGATGAGTTTGCTATCATGCTATCCCAAGTTGTTAGTTAGCCCTATGGTCATTCAATAACCTCTATACAATCGTTTCCTCGGCCCTTGGGTCTTGTTGCAGCTCTGTCTGCTTCGTCTGTTTCGTTGTGGTCTGCATAGTTCATCTCAACGGTATCCGAAAGTTAAACATACGTGTTCACTGGATGTCCGATTCCCATTTGTGAGAATTAGTTCAAATTCCTTTGGGCTGTTGGTACAAACAAATACACTTCACTGTCCGCAGAGAAGACCCCTAAAGTCTGCAACATGACAAATTTCAGTAGCGACTTTTGAAGTTGTTTGCCATCTCTCTGGTGAAAACAGTAAAAATCAAACAGAGTAAACCTTAATCGGTCGCAAAAACCTGTGACTTTGGTTGCCGGGTTGTTAGTCTGTTTTTTTTTCGGACTCGAGTGGCCTCCTGCCACCGACTGTGGTTGCCGGGTCGTAGTCTGTTTTTTTTTCGGACTCGAGTGGCCTCCTGCCACCGACTGGATGACTTTCCTGGGTGTTGAAGCGATTATCCTGATGGCACATGGGCGTAACCGCCAGCTGAAACAGTTATCTACAATTTAGTGGGGGCGCACCAGGGTGCCCCGCTCAAAAAGGAGGTGCCTAATAGATAGCAGTCTTGGAATTTTACCCCATGTCACCGATGACAGAAAACGGCCAAAATCAAGTTTTCTAACCATGTTTGAAAAAGTATTGGCACTGATGATCTTCCGGGGCTGTGCAATCGCCCTTTTTTCCGTGACAATAATCTGGAGACAGATATGCATACTTGGATGAGACTCACTAAGGCCACATCAGAAATAACCCTCGCGTTTCCTTTTGATCACTGACTGAAGTTTGGTGGAATGCTCGAACATCTACAGGCTAATTAGATTTCCGTGCCAAGCAAGATACTCTGATCACAATAAAACTCAGATATGTTGTAGTTATGTAAAGGTGTTACCGGACATATGTTCTATTAGATCGGCCGTCGGAAGCAAGAAAAGGGTACATGACTTTAGCTGTGTCATCCCTCACCTGATCTGGAATTGCTTAACTTAAAACCTGAAGAATACATCCATGTCCTGTCCCACTGCACCGGAAACTGACATATCAAAATTACATGATCGTAACAAACACATGCCTCAAAGCTGCGCCCAATAGTAGACGATAAATACAAGCTAAACACCAAGTTGATGCTCCTCTACGATCAACACTGAGAAACAACAAATTCCTGTTGCTGACAGTTCTCAATACACGAGGTGGTCGGTGGTGACTACGTCCAGTCCTTCCAAGGCATCACAACTGTGAATGCTCGCGGGAAACACAGTCCCATTTTTTAACTCCTGTCTCAGCAAGTAGTACGACTTTACCCCCAGACCCCCTCGTAATGCGATTTCTCATACTAGTCGCACTGCTCAATAGTCTTTGCCGGTGTGGTGGACCCTGCTGAAATGAGGTNTCCTGTCTCAGCAAGTAGTACGACTTTACCCCCAGACCCCCTCGTAATGCGATTTCTCATACTAGTCGCACTGCTCAATAGTCTTTGCCGGTGTGGTGGTCACTGCTGAACTGAGGTTTCAGTCAACGTGGCTCGCAAGAGGATTGCAGATCTGGCGCTCAAACGCCACGACCAGGTGACGACTTTACGTAAAACAATGGCTGTCATGTGGAAAGTCATGCGGCTTTCCGAATTCTCTTGGTTTAGCTGATGTACAGCGAAATTAATATTGTGAAATTGTATGCAACAACCGCGTAGCAACGGTGATATGATGTAAACTTACCAACACTTGAACTGTTGATCCATAGCGTTCATCAATCACCAAGTCCATTAATTACACTACATGAATTGTTTAAAGAATTCTTCCCTATTTTGCGTTTAATATCACAAGTATATTCTTTGTCGTAGCAGCTGAACTTCGTAGGGCCATTCCCGTGATCTGGTTGAGAGTAAACGAAGAATGAAATTCAACTTGAAAGCAAACCGACCAACAATCTAAATTTGTATCATTGCACGCTCTGCAAAACTTCTAGAACTTCTGGCAGGTCCACTGTTATTGCCCTGTCAGTCGTGCATTCTCCTCCAAACTGTCATTCATTCACTGCTCCCCACGCACAGTATCGTCTACGAAAGCCCCGACGGTGTCAAGTCGTTGACAGCTCATACCTTGGCTTGCTGAACCTCCATAGGGTTCATACGAGACATCTCATTCAACTTCAATAATTGTGTCTTCGTCTCTAACTCATTTAACCGATTCTTCCGTTTGAAAAGTTATTCGTCTCATATGTCTCAAACGACTCTTGATGACAGACGAATCATATCTAAAAAATATAAGGTTTGGAGCGATGGATGAAATCAGCTCACAAGTGCAGCAGTCAGTAGAGATTTTCTGATTTTCAATGCGGCAGGTGACGATGAAATGGGGGATACATTCCGCCTACCCTGGAGCCGGGCTTAAAGTAAGCATTGAAAAATTGTTAAGAGAGAAAATTCAAACGGAGCGTTGTCTACCAAAGAGTTTCCAGCAACCTTCTGGGTAGTGTGTCACGTCCAAACATTAAAGTCTGTTTCCCATCTAAATTTATCAAAAGTTCCATTTTGCTATATAAATTGAGCTCACATGTTGAGAATGCTGGAATTTCGGACCCAAAGGGATCTTCCGAATTTAATCGCGCAGTAATATTTAGTGACATTATGGAACAAGATAGATTCCATTGAGTCGTATCTTGCTCATGAGCTGAAAATTTTGGTCTGAGTGCTGCTAGCTAGCTACGGCTCTGGAGACTGCGTAATCCGATGAGCCTCAAAAGGGCAAAATCGGTGGTGGGTGGTTTTAAGATTTTTGGCAACCACCCCATATCACCCGTGCTTGCGGAAGAAAACTTGACTCAGCTGCCCACACTCCAGACTTTGTTCCTTTAAGCGCAGAATTTCGCTATGATTCTCCTTAGCCTGCAAACTTTCCCAGCTTCATTTTCCACTTCCATTTATCTTGAAACCAGGTATAACGCACTACTCACAAGGTTGCTAAAAACTTTTCGAAAGCCCACGACCATCAGAAATTATAAACTTAGATGGATTAATTCGAGCCCTACGTCACGGCTAAATTGGTGTGCAAATGGAGGTATTTTCTGTAGTCTTTTTTCAGTTTCCCTACACTTGCTGTAAGCCCGGGGGTTGATAGAAAGCATCCTTTTTTATTTCGCTGTCTTCAGCCTTACTGAAAAACAAGAACAAGTTAGTACTCTCGGATATTTCACCTAACTCTTCATCCTTTTCCGACCCATTCCCACTTGTCTATAGGAAGAACCGTTGAAAGCATGATGCTGTTGCTTTGCTTATTTACTCGTTTTATCCACAGAAAAAGGTAACTCAACGGTTACCACGATTTTTTATTGACTTTTTCGTTGTTTCTCACCGGTCCACTTCCAAGAACACCGATGCCCCAAAAGTTGCGGCTATAACTCTATTTGGTTTTACGCGTTATGCAGGTGACCATCAAACACTGACCGACTGATATCGCTAAATATGCTGACGGCTCTCTTCGTAGTTAGACATTGATTATCATCCTATTTTTTACTCCTGCCTTGCAAAAAATCTACAACTGTGAATCTCAAGATGAGTGAAAATGACATTTTACTTCCTGCTGTTTTTGTACCTTGCATGAATAATCTCGCACTGTCTCTTCAAATTCGCTCATGATTCCCAAATCTAAGTGCCTCAACTTTGCGAACAATAGTTATTTCTATAGCTTTGTAATGTACTACTCATAAGGTTGCTTAAAATCCATCGACAGCCCACGACCGGTTTCGCCCTTCTTGGGGCTCATCAGGTAAGCGCGGTCCCCGGGTTCCCGTCAACATTATGTTCTACTTGAAACCAAATTGCACGAAATTAGCGAATATACACTCATTTGCAAACTAATTTGGCTCTTTCGAGAGACTCACCTGGAACCCAGCTGAATCTCTCGTTTATGCTGTTCTTAGGCAACTGAATGTGCTGCACCAGGCCACCTCATGTTTCAGTCGCTACGATATTTCTATTTTATAACTGACATCCGGCCTAATAAATGTATTCTGCTCCGGCTATTCAAAATTTCGTTTACACGCACCCAGTGACGAATCTCACCAACCCGTTCAAAGCTTCATGCGTTCGCTCCGGGATCGCCTCCAAACATGTATATACCTATAGTTCTCTCTTAAATAACTTCAATTACTTCGTTTTTATTATATTACCCCGTTACCACCGGAGCCATCCAAACCCAATTTCACGCTATGTCTTCCAGTTGAATGCTTTATTTCCACACTTCACTCCAGTAATGAGACGGTTTGCGTATTTGGGCACCTATTGAGCTCTACTGAAGCGAGCCGGCTCAATGTCAACCAGGTCTGTCCTACCAGACAGAACAATAGTTAAATGTCTGACCAATGCACTTTCCAGACCCTCTAGTTTGGGGCCTGGAACATGTGTTACAATGTGTCCATTAAAACTGAGCTACTCGACCAGCATCAAGCCGACCACCACTGTCTTGTGGTCAGGCTTTGGCCTGTGTGGTCGACAGACGCTCTCATAGAGCGCATAAGGAAACAGCTTTCCTGGAACTGGATAAAAGGATTAATCATGCTTGGTTCAAATGAACTTAGGTTAACCTACAGCTAATTTTAGTTGCTCTCCTGTCAGCTTAAGTCAATGTCGTTTGTGAAGAGTATAAATTTTTGCGGGTAAATCAAGCGCACTAAAATATGTTTTAGCATGGAAGTTGTGCAGAACAAACCAATACCTCCGTCAGAATTGTCGTTTCACATGATGAGACGGAAAACGCTGGAGCCACCGTATTCTTGAGTCTGTTACTTACAGTCAGAGTGATTGTAACCGCCACTTAGTGAGATCAGTAGGCAAGGAATGACATAGGTCCACGAAAAATGGAGTAGTTAATGACTCTTACCTCAGAAACACGATTTTGTCACAAAGAAATAAATCAGACGGATTAACTTGCTGTCCTGATCTTAGTCCGATTGATACTGTATAGAACACACTGCCCTGCCGGATGTTTAAAATGCGAATTTTTGTGGTTTCCAAACAAAGCGAGTGACCGCTGTAAAATGAATGCGAAGAAGCGTTGTGATTGGAATGTAGTCGATGTTCAAATAAGATGAAACCATGCTTTTCATACGCGTTCACAGTTAAAATGACTGTTCAAAACGCTTTTACCTTATAATTGTGTCGTGTCCGTCTTTCACTGAGTTATCTGCTTCAACGTCCATTCCTTTGGGTTCGACATTTGGCTGTCGACATCTGGACAAACTCCTCATATCCAATCAATTATCACTAGAGGCATGGTAGTCTATATATATGCCCTATAGTATTTTCGGGGTACAAATTTGCTCACAACAGTCCTTGCGATGCAACAACACCCGCGTATCCTCACATCCTTTGAAGCGGATCAAACGTGGTGCGCCTTCTACTTAATTACTCGTCATAGCAGAAGGGTTCCCAAACGGTTACTAGCGTCCTACTTCATCGTAATTTTGCCGTAGTAGCGCAAAATCTTGATACAGAACAAAGTGGCCAAGGTGCGCGAGGCAACTACCGTCTGTTAACATCAAACCGAAAAAGTGACGTTACCGTTAAATTGCTACGGAAATCAGCCCCACAGCGCACTTCGTAAAATTTGACTCAATATATACTCCGTTAATCTTAAGCTCCATAATATTACTGCCACTTATCATTTATACGCTAGTATTGTTTTTAATGCCTAGTGTCCCATGTGCCCAGCAGATGAACGGGTAAGAATTTGAGCTAAGTTAGAGGTTAGCTGTTTTTTCGCACTCCACTAACACTTGTATGTAAGCTGTTACTCCAAAGATGAATTTGGTTTGTTTCGTAAGTTATACAAACTGTAAGCTACATAAAACCACACCGGAATTGATGGTTGAACATCAAACAAGTAGAAGGGTCTAAATTCGCATGATGGTTATATTTTACCTGACAATGAACTTATTTTGAGTGGCATTATTTATTGGCGATGCAATTTTTTCAATGATAGCAGGTTTGTTGATCCTGGTGAGGGAGGCTTGGTCACCAAGATGAACATAGCAAAAACCACCGAAAGAGCATCACGTTGCAAAATGGTTTTATTTTTAGTAAAACCCAAACCTTTTTTATCATTCTGTTGAAAATGTTAGTTCGTTTTCCCATTAGGAGACTAGATAAACTTTGTGGCAGATAGCCAGCGGAAAATACAGATCTGATACGTACCTAGCGGTAGGACATCAACACTTATGTGAAACCAGTGACGCGTCCAGAAAGAAAATGGTCCATTTTGTTGCGGTGGCCATTCTTTTGTCGAATACTTTGTTTTCTGTCTTTTGACACTGCGTGAAATTGCAAAAGCTTGTTTGGGATGACATGTTTTAGTGGTAACACGCTTTTTCGGCAGGAAAACGAATTTTGATTCTCCATATGGTCAGTACTTAGTTGGGGAGATCGAATGACACAATTTCAAACTGATCTATGTTGAATAACCCTCCAAATTTCTTGCTTACTTGGTCGGGACCGTCTACCATTAGCTTCTTGGGTACATAGATTTACTTGAGCTGAATTGAGACCTACTATTTTGCTAACGGCGCCTACTAAAAATTTCGCTCCCTAAAACCTTCAAAATTGTCCAAAATTCATAGTACTTTTTAAATTTACTCGTCGCACGACTTTATTTTAATTGATAATGCTTAAGACATGCTAGCAAAAGTGATTTTGAATCCAAGCTTCATTGGATAAATTGAATTTAATCACATTCAGACCTACTACCCTCATTATAAAAACGGGTTTACATTTGTAGCACTATAAGACACTTTTAACTGATTGCCCGAAGATATCAGTTGTTGTACCCATTAGTGGCTAGTGCCTGACATATCAGCGTATGGTATCGGTTCAAAAGTTTATCGGGAGCACTGTACTCATATAGTAAAAGCATTTTAGTACGTATGTCTACACAGCACAGTTCTGCGTCCTCTCTATTCCACTCTTGTGATGGAATGTCCAGCTCAAAGTGGCGCTGGACAGGAGTGAATATCCGACTACGAGAATGCAGGCTTGTGACTAGTCGTCCGAACCGACCGAACTGACCGACTTGTTCTTCAGGCTGAAACAGAGATTATCACCAGGGCTTTATGGACTAAAAAATATGCAGACACCCTGTGATATTCCATGGTCAATGGCCATGGGAAAATAAGGAATCACGTAGAAGGCAGAAAGGAACGTGTGACAATCGACCGATGGTCATTTCCATAAAAGTTTTCACCGGTAGCACTGAACAATTGTCAAAAATGAAATTCATAGTTAGGATAATTCTCTTACCACTGATAATCTCCCCCTTTTTCCCTGGAATGATGAATCCTGTTAGAGGGCTGTAGGATGAACCTTTTGTGAGCACACTTTCGTTTTCGTTTGAAAGCATTCTTAGTTATTCGTCTAAAACTGCGCTTTATAACTTTCTTTGAATGACCTCCTCTCAAAAGAAGATATTTCAAATCATATTGTAGGTTCGGTAAAAATGCCTTTTTACGGGCTGAGTACCCTTTAGGGAGTTATTTTACATTATTCGGTAGCCTATTTTAGATTTTTCGGGAAACTTCCTGCAATCAGTAATTTATCATTGCAGTATAAAAGTAATACCTGTACACACCCGTTTGCTAGTGAGTAATACAGTTAATAAACAATGAAAACATACTTGGTTGGACAACATGCAGAATACTACTGAAGAACACAGACGTCATTAAGGTTGCCCCTGAGGACAGTTTTTTAGCAGACATTTAAATCAATTATTTCTTCACAAAAGACGCAGAGCCCTGCATACATTTATGCTTTTGACGCATCCAATTTAGGTATTTCGAGAAAATCAGAAGAATTTCAGCTGTTACCCTATTATTATCGCAGATTACGTAAGGCCAAGTACATGAAATCGTCACCAGAAATTAGCATGTTATCAGATGAAGGGTGAGATACCCAGATCTGAATTCTGCCGTGAATTTCGGGGAACTAACCAATCCGAAGAGCAACCGATAAGATCCACTAAAAATCGGGAATTTTTTTACCAAGAGGTAAAAAGGATTCTGGCAGGTGTTACAGGAGGAAATGGGTGACATGCAAGGTTAATAAAAATCAACTGAACTTATTACTGGAGAACAATGTGTTTTTGAACATTTTAATTGGCCAGTTTGACTTCGGTTTTATAAATTTGAACTTTTCATTTGGTTGGTCTCTTTTGATAAAGGTCTGTCGACCTGATTGAAAGGCCACAGATTGTAGTGTTTGTTTGAATGACCAAACCATGAGACAGATGATACTCTCTGTTTTCTTGACAAGCTGAGTTATAGCCGACGATGTTCCGAAGAAAAACAAGAGTCATGCTCACCCGTGCTTGTTGTTCCGTGAATTTTACTTACTTCAAAAAAACTCTACGAAGATATTTCGTTTCATTTGCTGAATTTTTTATGCGGTACAGAGGCCTTGTAACGTTATTACTCTAGGACAAAAACAACCTCACTGATACAGACCATTTGATGTTCGTAGTGCCCACTTCGTTACATGGTGTATCAACAACCATGCCAGAGCTAACCTATATTGTTTTTATCGACCACTAATATCGCATGCTTTTTACAAAGTTTATGATAATTCGTAGGTGGTTTACCTTAGTTGGGGCACATCCATAGCTTTCTGATTTTCCCGAGCAAAATGAAGCTGGTGGTGCACTGTCGACAAATTTTTATCCAACCCCACATGTAGTGTACTGTATGCATTTATACATTGAACCCCGATCCAACAGGACCCTTGTTGTTCAGAAAAATATAATATGCAAGAGCCTCACGTGAACATTATCTTCGTTCCTGCGTATTGTCCTATACTGCCCTTCACCACAACATTCAGCCTTGTGCTTCAAATTTTGAGATCACTGGAAGCGAAGGAAACTATCCGGATACAGTGTGGTTCAGTAAAAAAAAGTGTACATAACTGGTTAGCCATGCCTTGTATCATTCCTTTTTTGGAATTTTAAACTGAGATTTTCTATAAGACACAGACTAGAAATATTCAAAATAAATTTGATTCACTTTGGAATTACATCGCCCCAACGATAGGTCAAAATGAGAGTGAGCTAATTGAAGTCATCATAATAAGTCTGAAAATGGTTCGTGTGACAAGTCATTTCTGAAAACCATGCTTAGGCCACCTTTGATTGATTGACTGATTGCTTGGTAGGTTGGTTGAGTGACTGACTGAGTGACTGAGTGATTGAGTAAGCAACTGCTTGACTGACTGATTGATTGATTGATTGATTGATGAAATAACTGATGGACTAAGTCAGTCATTAGTCTACTAGAAAAGGAACACTGTATTCCGAAAAAATGACTCGACCTTAATGAAGAGACCGTTGTCTTTCCTCTGGTATTCAGACAAACAGAAGTGTAAGTTGATAGAAAGTTATGAGAGAGATTTACTAAATCTGACAAGAATTAGGATTGCTGAACTGATGGACTAAGTCATGGATTAGTCTACTAGAAAAGGAACACTGTATTCCGAAAAAATGACTCGACCTTAATGAAGAGACCGTTGTCTTTCCTCTGGTATTCAGACAAACAGAAGTGTAAGTTGATAGAAAGTTATGAGAGAGATTTACTAAATCTGACAAGAATTAGGATTGCTGTCAATCGAATCTAGCTTTGGTAAGAGAATTCCTTGAATGTTCCCATTGGAGATTTAAAAAACGCCAAATATGCCACATTGATTCGTGCCGGTACTTACTAATCGCGCCATAAGATTCTAATGACTCTTAGGTAGTGTCATATTCAGGACAAAGACAACAGATTCAGCTGAATTTGGTTGTTTTCCGTAAAATGCAAACTGATGTGCACATGAGTGTACTTCAATTCCATCCAATTGGGGCTCCAACAGAAGATAAAGTTGACGAAAAATCAGGGACTACACCCACCCCAAGAACAGCGAAACCGATCGTTGGTATTCGAAGTGTTTTCAACAACCTGATGAAAAGTGCACCTCGTTTAGATGCAGGTGGAGACTATTTGCACTTTGCTATAGATGTGAAAAAGATATATTTGTCATGAGAAACCTGGAAGACTGGATTTAGCGCAGGTACTGCGAATTTACTGATGATTCATAGGGGTAGAACAACTGCACTGTATTTCCAGGATTCGAAGCATAATTTGCCTTTGTCATTCAACAAGGGATTCACAATAAAAACAATCTAATCCTGAATTATAGCAGCTGCATTTAAGTATATCGAATCCTCACGAACTCGAATGATTGATGAGCAGTTGGTTTACCACTGACCAAGTCCAAGAGTAGGCAGGATTTTTCTGGGTCCTCAATGGAGTTTACATCAGCCCATTTGGTAGACTGATTTTTCAGACGGTATGGTTGAGTTTAAATCTCGAATAGACGTGGCCATTGTCCCAACAGCGTTCAATTTTGAGTTCTGCTCGATTGCAGGATTCAAAAACACTTAAAGCCTGAACCTAACGAACTATACTAGGATTCGGTCTTTTTCTGGACAGGTGACTGGCTTCGGGATAATAAATGAGTAAACGATTTCTTGAGCGACCAAATGAGATTGATAGTTCGAGCGGATTGAATTCAGTCGAATTAATCAGCCAGTTGCCGTTTCTCCAAAGTTACCCGGTCCAAGAATGTGACAGACGGCATCATCTAAAGTAATATTCTTCAGGTTCTCATGGCAGTGTAGCTGGACGGGGGACTAGCCACCACTTCAAGCTCATCCTACAAATAAAGATGAGCCCAGATGCCGATGGTCAAATTCAATGTGGACATTACTGGAATACTGCTGGCTTCCACCAAAGTAGAGACTAGTTAGCGCGATCACCAAGGATGACGACAACATGGTGCAGGCCGGAGTTTCCACTTTATCCACTATGGTGCGTCAAATAGGAAGGTTGCTCTAATAAAGCCCTCATACGTAATGGAGCATAACTATAAATGCATGTCTCAAGATGACAATAAGCGCTGATTTTGCAGTTATATAGATCTTGCACAGAAGAACCTTGGTTTCTGATGTATAGGTGACCGTGAGAATTTCAGCTGCGGGTATGCAGGAAGTGTGAAGAGGCCCGTTTGAGGTCCCGTAATTTTGCATACTTGGGAAGCTTGCAAATGGATCTGTAATAAATACATTACCTAGAGTGAATTTAAGGGAATTTGTACGACCAAAGCCCCTAGCACCTCAGAGTCTTTTTGACGCCGCTCCTCTAACTTTTGTACAGTCAAATACAGACCAGGAAGTAGCCTGGACATTGTAGACAGCGGAACCGACTGCTGGGTCTTGGGTTTTATCTCATCCGCCTAGTATGTTAGATCTGACCCCTGCCCTGGCTCTCTCGCTCTCTTCTAGTGCTCCTCCATTCAACTACTACTCGCACTACAGCAGAGTTCTTTGGTTTCCCATGACCGAACTCTTTCGTAAACAGGTTCTTAAGGAACGTTGGTGTGTTTTCACCATGTGTCGAGAAACATCTTAATGAGTGAAAATCCGTCACTTTGTGGTTTCAGCATTTGGCTCACATAGCATTCTATATGAGATCAGGTTGCTGGGCGAGATTCCAGCGTCTGCAGATAGACACCGGTTCACTATCTCTAAAACTTTGAAAAAGACAACAGAAATGCAGAAGGTGGACTTAATTCATACAACATGATTGGAGAACGCAATTTCAAAAACGCTACTGTTTTCATGAAAAAAGTAGACGCTCGGCAACCAACTCAGTATGCTATATGTTTCGCGATTTTGCCGTCCGTTTCAACGACAACACGAGGCAGATTGACCAACTCTCACGCTGAGACCTCTCCCATGTGGCTGCCGACTAAAAAACGGTCTGCAGTTTTACCAAACAACTTGCCCTTCGTTTGCCATATCACATTTAGACAGTCCTACAGATGAAAACTCCAGATGATTAAGATTGCCACACCTGAAGGGTAGAAAAATTGATTGATCAATCTGCCTGAAACTATGACTTTCCCAGTTCGCCAGCCATACTTGTACACTATCGAGCTAAACCGACCTTAGAGGTTTAGTTTTTGGTTCCAAAAGAAGTGAACGAACGAAGGTCGAATTTGAGAACCTGTACTACGAGGGATTTTTCTTCCATCGACAACAAATAACCAGTTGGTTTATGGTTAGTGGATACATCAGACTAGCTTCTAAAGACTAGTGCGTTGCGTACACACTGCCATACTTTCATGTAACATCAGCCAGTATTTTTCTGGCAAACTTTTAAAGGCGCACCTGGGGCAATATATCAAATCATTTACAAAAGGTACGTAGATACCGTTTTGCTTGTTATTTCCGACAGTAATATTAGCTTCTATTTGCATACCATGCCTAGTACCCGCACCAGCTTTTCGATATCTCAGAAGGCTGAATCGATTGGTGAATTGGTCTTTAGTAGTGATTAAATATCTGAATGGGACTTGAACTCCCTACTCTAATGCTAAATATCACACTTTACTAGATTCCCGCCTATCACGTATAGACGAGGTTTAGTAAAAGCTATTTCGCAAAGTGAGAACCACTGTGCTGCAAACCAACTGACCGAAAGAGAAAAATCATTAACGACTACCCGGAGAGTAAGCCAAGCGCACCACCCGACACAAATATCCTAAGAAGTTATATGGCGCCTGTAAGTTAAGGGGGCATAGTGCAAGAAGCGTGGCGGAAACTTAAGCTCATCCCAAACCGCGCGTCTCCAGATTCTCAGTGGAACTTGTTCTCTGATACCTGAAGATTTACGTTCCACAATAAACCTCTGAGTTTACCTAACCGCTTCATTGCACACGTCATCTACCAAACCAATTTTAATCGCATGGGACTTTCGTAAAAACTGACTGGGGCCTTTCTCAGCGAATCCCAAAGTACCTACCAAAAGAGTAGCCTCAGATCATATAGCTGACATAAAAATGCTGACAGCGACACTCAGCTACACGTTATAACTCTGAAACAGGTTACATAGTTGACCTTTCACAAGTCTTCATGATCCTCAAGCGCAGCGAACCCCAGAGCTGAGGGTCTTTTGTGATTCAAGCACAACAGCCGAAAGCGTGGGTAGAAAAACTGACTCAAACCATACACAGTCGAACCGGCTCCACCCAAACTTTCGTCCTGATACTTCATTTGCCGTCTTTTCTTTTGAGCGTGCAGACTTTTATGATTGCGACCGACAAAAGTAACTAAAAGTGGTAGTATTTTTCAGTCCGTTTTTGCCGTCTTGAAAAGCACTGCAAGGTCCCAGTGTTGCAAGCCCTACGTATTCCAATAGAACATGTCCTGTGGAGAATTCCGCCCTTTTTTGTAAACCTGTACTTACTTCTGGGGGAGGGACAAAATATCTTGATCGGCGTTTGATGGTGTCGGAAAATAGTAGAAGTACGTGATTTTGCGATTTGCTCAGGCTACTAAATCGTATGTCATCCTATAAGAGAACCTGTTCAAAGTGAAGAATGAAATATTGCGCCTTGATCGCACTGATCTCAGCAACAATACACAAGTTTGTGGGAATTCTACCGGATGCTACGGAGAATTTGTTAATTTCTGAGCTTTTATCAGTATTTTTGGTGAAATACTGTCTTTGGAGAATAATCAGCATATGGTAGAGCTAATAATTTATTTAGAAATTGCTTTCATAAATGATGTTCGTCTGACTCATTCTCGTTCAAAGCTGGTCACTACGAATGTTTTGTGATCTATCGATCACTGCTGCTGCGAGGGAAGTAACAATATATGAGTTTAAAATGGCCCACAGATCCCAGGTAGATGAAAATAATCTGTCCTCAGAAAGCTTTGCTCAATTTCTACTGGTATCTTATTTTTCTGTGAGTGAGGCATTCGTGAAGCATTCTTGTTTTACTGAGAAAAAGAGGGAACGATGGGGGGAGAAAATTATCGACAACCCTCACACAATGTATGCAGTAAGTTTGATCAAATCAGCCATCTGTGACATGGGTTTCAGTGAACAGTGGCCATCGTTCTACCACTAAATTAAAGTCAAGTGACTATTTCTGTAAAGCTGATTATGTTATAGTCCTTACAAGAACGAAGAAATGTAGATCCAGTAAAATAACCAGCGGAATACACGAATCTACCATGCATCATTTCACACTGGAGAGTCGTGTAAAAACATCAGCCAAAAAAGCACTATAACCTTTGAAAACAAGTTAATGCTGGCTTCTTGTGACACTCTAAACACACATTTACCAGTTTCATCCTTCTTGCAACCCATTTGGTCGGACTATTTTCCGAATTCATATCCTTTTTACTTCGTACTTGGGTACCAAACTGCACGGATTGGCGTTTGTGTTAACGGGAAACTCAGCTTATTATCAGTTGAATCTACTGTTCATAAGTTCAGTGTAAATTAGTACTAAATTTTGTTCTCCTCATAGTATGATGGCATTTTTATTCTTACGTTTCATTGTCATGAAAAAAATAAAACCTATTGATAGTTAGGTCGATGGCACTTTGTCTAATCACGTTTCTCTGTCCGGTTTTAACGATTATTACCGCTTTGTGAAATCAATATCGCCCGCATTCCCCAGATATGCGGCAACACCCAGTGGTTTTTAGCATATGAACAAATACAAACTTACCGTGATTACATGAGTGTTTGGTCCCAAACTTTAGGCGGTTGGATGGTTAAACCAATGCAGACTAATTAAGGGCTTTCGATAATCTAGAAGAAGGCACTGTACTGCTCTGAAAACCACCAGTTGAAGACTGTTGCTTCTGGTCGACATTTTCAAAAACATTTGCACCTTTGTTTACCGCTAGCACCTCCAAATGAATCACTTCAACATCTGCAGTGGCATTCCGTTTATTAGTTCTACGCACACAAGGTTATTTTGGTGGGTTAGGCTCACCGTACCAGAAGTTCAGACTTTCTGTCACACTCCGTCTACTTGAGTGGGTTCGGATATTGTGGCTCCATAGCTGATCCCAGAATCACAGAGTGTAGCTGGAAATTTGGTTTTCAGGACACTACGACATAAGGTCAAGATTGACGTGACCTATCCGTTCACTATGATTTATAGTGATGGTGGTATATGTCCAAAATGTGATTTTCCTCTTCTGAAAAAGTGGAATACCGAATTTTTTTCGGTGGAATGCTTTTTTATAGCTGAAATTTCAGCCGTTTGGCCTTCGCCATACAAGTAAATGAAACTTGTAGTTTACCAATAATAGTAGGTTGGTAGTTCTATTTTATTTGTCGGTGTTTGAGGGATTTGTAGAATTAACGTTCAAGTCACTCTCGTTCGGCAGTCATCCTTCTGTCCTGATGCTATTATTTTGGCGAGTCCACACCAAAGTTGGAAATCACTGGACCCGAGTTGCACCCACATTACAGCTCATCAGCAGTGATTATATTCTAGGCGGCGCTGGAATTTGAATTCCCGGAATCTGACATGCGGTGCAAGCGTGTTGCCTCTACCCCACCAGAGCACACTGGATCTCTGAATTATCAGGTGAGAAGAGGCGAACTTCTTCACGACTGGGCGATGTGATTGGTTTATCCGGTGCCTCGCAAATTGGTTTGCCTTATGAGAAACTGAGTATCCAAGGTCATTTGGGTGTTACCTCCCATTGGCCAAGTCACATAACAGGTCTTGTCTGACGCAGAACTCGTCGGAGTTATGTTCTCGGTTCAAATGGATGAGGGATCGCGGCCTGAGTATCAGCTATACAATGAGCCACCAGAGAACTCCGTCCAATGTTTCGTATGTGCGGTACACCAGTACGTACAAAACGATTCACTGAAAGCTGAACAATCAATTACCTTGTCCACTTATCTATAAACAGATTCATCAGGCTAACTTAGTTGAAGTCAAAAAAACATCGGTTTTATCAGACACGGTAGACCGTAAACGGCAAATTAAGAATGTTCCCGATTCGGAATTACTGTTTGTTGAGAGGTACACAATAACACTGTCCATTCAACCTTTTTAAGAGTTCGGTTTTCAGGCTTAAACCATCTGAACCGATAACCTGATGCTGTTAAGCTAGCTCTAAATTTGGATACCTTGTATGAACAAGCTGCTGTCATGCACTCGAACGGAATACTGGTTTCATTAAGCTAACCGTATCAGTTGTAGGGTGTGACAAACTATTTTTAGTAACCAGGAGGAATCCTCTTTAAAAATTTTCACCAACTTCAAAGTGCTGTTGTTTGTATTGAGTAAACTGAGAATGGTTATTGGCTAACCAAAATATGTGCCTCGAATATTCCCTGAAGGTAACCCTTGATCAAAAAATACTATATTCACCGTTCACTCCACACAAACGATAAGTTTGATATTCGCATTCTTTGTGATTTCACGATTATCGATCGTTGAAATTCCATGATCAAAGTGTGCCACCCTCTTTTGGATGCAAATTATGAGTTCGAGTAGCTTGTCTTAAATCCACCCCTACTCTGTTCTCCCTTGCAGATATACTATGGCACAAATTTTTTTCCAAAGCAACTCTTAATACTCTCCAGTTCATCCGCAACCACGGTTTACCAAGAGTGTGCGATATGTAAAGACCAGTCCAACGCAACAGAATGCAGAGAGCAGAATCAGAGCCCATTGGGCTGCACCTACCTAACATGTGATAACTATTTTGCTGCCGAAAATACCCCAGAATCTCACTCAGCTACAAAACACATTGCCAAAACAGAATCCGATGAGTTTTTTCAAAACCATGAACCCCACTCTGCTGATCCTGAAGATTACGTGGATACAAACGGAGAAACCACGCATCACACCAAAAAGTCCGCAAAGCTCTCAACTGCAACTTTGAAGCTGCCTACAAAACAGAGATTGAGTGATGTTGAGGAACTCACGGATGCTGAGACAGAGACGTCGTCGACATCCCTCCGATCCTACTTGTCGCAGGAGGTGCTGAAGACGCATGAAACAAAGGATCATCAGCCAGCCCTAGAGTCGTTAGAACAAGGACCTAATGCAGATGACTCTAAACTCAACCCAGTGTCCCCTTCACTCGATCCCACCGTTAGCACCGTGCTCAACGACACGCTAGCAGCATATCCCCAGAAAATTTACTACATTCCACAGATTGTTACATACTTTCCAGCAACAGACTTTCCGCGTAATCCACAAGCTGCTGTTAAAGCTCCTGGTCTAAGTGAAGAAACTGCATACAATCATGCGCAGAATTTGAGTGAATCGTTTACCTCCGTTGACGAGGATACTTCACTTCCGAGATTCTTACCTCATTGTCATGCAGGCATTATCTTTCCGTCGATTGAACAAGTCAGTTCTTCAGAAATAAACCATTACGTCGGCATCCCCTGCTCTTCCGATGTGCAGTTTAGTTATCTAAACCACGCGATGAAAAATGCATTCCTGGCACCGAACTCACCTCTGTCCCTTTATGTCTTTGACCAAGATCCGTCCTACTGTCTATATACGAGCCCCGTTATACCGAGTGAACCATCCCCTTTTATACTAGCCTACCCGATGTAATTTCACTTTGCTTTAAAACCACAAACGGTACCCGTCCATTTCTTGGTCAACTCAAATACCCTTCACTTTCGTCGTTCAAATTTGATTACTTATCAGGTGAAAGAATTTCAAACTGAAGTTTTTGTGCTGTGAACTTGTGCTGCTACCATCGGCCCCCCTCCAAACTTCAACATCACACTGCTTTTGATTCTTATCATCTTTCTGTTTGTATTGTGCTGTGTCTGACTTACGAATCATGTTTGCACTCAAAATAATTTATGTCTGTGTCAGCCAACCACCAAGCCCACCAAGATACTGATCAATTCACAGAAACTAAGAGAACTGTCATATACTGCCAGCAAAACCAACATACTCTTCCAAAAAGACCGTTTTATTTATTGATATGTTGTTCATATTTGTCAGTGTACCTACCGCTAAGTACGTGTCAGATTGCCAAATTGTTACACATCAAACCTATTGGTGTAAAAGTTCAAGCTTTTTGGTTCCTAGCATTGTATGGGAGTTCACACGCTTCATGACATGTGCATCATTTTAGAGTGCACCTTACCGATTACCGGCAACCGAGACTAGAAAACACAGTTTGAAATGAGGTAGTCCTGGAAATTCTCGTGTTTGTTAATTTTTATTGGGGTTATTTGGGCTGCACTGGTTCTTTAAAAAACAATGTGAATGTCCCTCAGGGACGACAGTGATGCACTTGAATCACAATTCTCAGAAAAATACCTCACTGAAATGGACAACTTCATGAGTTAAAGTATCAAGACGTAGAGGAGAACGCCAACGGTTTCACTAGCTTCAACAAAACTCTCTTCAGCTGGAGGGGAGTCCGGTGACTTTGGCTAATTGATCTTTTCACCGCTGAGTTACTTATCTTTTGAACAGTAGTACAAAACAGACGAGAAGTAGATGGTGGAAGCCCCGTTGTCGTCGTAAAAGGGGGGCTGAACTACCCAGTAAACTCCGCTCAGTGAAAAAAACGGAAAGTTTATTACTATTTCGGATATGGACAGCTAAACATACAAGGCAGATGTATATATCCTCGACTGAAAGTAGGGTGGTTGGTGCCACATTGGCTAAAAAGTCATCCATAGGTTATTGAGCCTCTGATATGCGCATGAACAACTATTACGAACTAAGTACAGTGGAGAACACAAACTTGCTTCAATCGGATACTCAGATTCAAGGGTAATGATGTGAAAAGTTTCTCGCATGTCAGAAATTATCCAAAGTTCTGAAAAAGACGTTAACTGTCTAACTGTACTGACGTTTGTCAAACGTATCATCCCTTCTGAAAAGGTGGTACCTCTAAGCATCTGATGTTCCTGAGTGTTCCCCATTTACTTGACAGTCTTATGGCTTCATGCGGAACTTTCAGATTTACTACAATGGCATGTGGTTAGTTTCTCCGGGAACATTTTGTAGTTCACAAACGCAATAGGTGAACCTTCCAAGCCCCGGAACGGTGGTTGTCAGGGTACAAATCGCAAATTACAGTGATCTTGAAAATATTATGGAATCCTACAGGACTTCAAAGTTACACATCCGTTTTATCCGGTTGGAAGCCGTAGTCTCCTAAGAAGTACTATTACTCAGGTATCGCTTCACGAAGTTACCGTATTACTAAATACTGAGGTAAGATGCGTCGTGGATTGGTAAAAGTTCAAAGAAAAGCTAGGGAAACGACACGCTGATTTGATTTAACGATAAGCCTGTATAAACAATACATGGTAACACAAGTAGTCAAAAGGCGGGCGTGTACATTTCGTAAAAATTGATTCAACAGGTCAACAGTCCAAAGCTTTTGAGGGATTACGGTTAAGCATCGAATACGTGAGGGAAACACAGAAAACGGTGGGCTCGAGCATAGGGACTGATCGGCGAAAAGGAGGAACGCCGGCTCACCAAAACCATTTGTTCGTACTACTCATCTCATGGTGATTCGCTTGACGGCAGTCTTATCATAAGGAGCCGTATTTCTCGTGACATTACGACATGTTCATGTGACCTTCAAGTTTGTTATAGTGTTCAACGATGTTTTGTGTGACTTGGTGAAATTCTAAATGAATATTGAATTGTTTTTTAACTCCGACGGAGCCCAGTCTGACACTCAAACATAGAAGTTCATCGAACATTATCCGATACATTGTGAATCAGTGATTTATCACAAGCCTTGTACCATGTAACTTTGCCTCGATTTTATGAGTGGTGTGAAGCACTGATACCCATCGTGCTTCTGGCCTGCAAATCCAAAGTTGTAATAGATGGAAGTACCTCTCGCGGATGCCAGTGATCCACAGTCGGCAGGATTCATGCTGTTAGGAAAACATCCTATTTGAAAAGTTCTCGTGTTTTAGTGCATGAAACTAGTTCTGTTGAATACGAAAGCTTTCAACCTCAAACTGACGGCACAAATGTAACGCAGTGTAATCAGTGAGTCCGTCCAAAAGCATTTGTCGTTAGACCGGATTTTTGATTGATTCATTAGGTAACACGTTATTCCGTCCTCGCAGCAACCCGGAGATCGGCGCGTGGAATTGTAACTGGCTTTACAGGCACTCCCGTTGATCTCCCAATAAAAAGCTGTAATGCACATGCTGCACCGACCCACATCTTGCGCAATCCACGACTCCTTAACGGAATTTGGGTGTAACAGAAAATGTGCAACAAGGTACTTTAGATAACAAGCTGTTTAGATTTAGTGCATTTAGAAACCACTAGTCACTTAACAACTTGAACATTATTTCCTCATTTTTTGCAAATCCTTTGATTGTCTTGAGTGACCGTCGCATCCCAGTCACCGTCTGATCGACAAATTCCTTGTAATGACTGCTTCTTGTGTTGTAGCAACAGGGCTGCAACCCATCCTCAAGGATCATAGAAAGAGACCTCGCAGAAAAGAACATCGCACTTGATCACTGGGCACTTTCTCATGGCAAGTTTAAACTTGAAACCGTCAGTCCTGAGGCAGCAACATAGTCCTAAGGTCATTTGTTCACTGGGATGTAGTGAGTTTACAGACACGTGGAACGCTTGTACGCGAAGATCTTGGAGGGGACTTTATCTCTACTCCCGGAAACGTTTTTCGCATGTCTGCAGACAACGTGACATCGTTCACATGAAATCGCAGCAACACTCCAGTGATGTCGCTCATCAAATCTGGTGCCGGTTGCAAGCAGGCATTCATAGATTCCCTCCTATACTTTGCTGCACAACCAATTACTATTCTCACTTTCCCTGGTTTGTGCACAATAAAGAGAAGATAGTGCTGAAGGAATCGATGATCCTAAAGCTGGTCAGTTAGTGCTCTCCTGGTATAAGCCTTCATCATTTGGCTTCATCATTGGATATGATGTCTGTGTAAAGTCGTAAGTCGTAAAGTCGCAATTCAAGGTAAATTAGCTAACTTTTGGCAGGTTTTCTCCGATAAATCATCGCAGTGACGCTTCTGTGAAAGTTAAACTTGATCGTGATCATCCGAAAGACTTGGCACTTTCTTCACTTGATTTAGCTCATGCTTGTCTTCTATGCAAACAAACTTTTGTTTAAATCTTTGATCATCAACCTCGCTTTCTAGTGTTTTCTGTGCGTTTCCTGTGCAGTTTATTATGGTGATTTTGCCTCTGGTGTTACTCGATAGACCAAAGATGACCCAAATGAATCCTGATAATAATGCATACAGTTGCTTACTGGTCCCAAATAGTTGCTTTATTATCCGGGGTGCTTTCACTGCATTGATGTACACCAAAACAGATACCTTTTGGATGCGATTCGAGAGAGCTTGATGTCGTTCAGATAGAGCAAACGATGCGCTACGTATTAGAAGGTAAGAGTGAGCTCATAAGGGGTAATTCGTTGGCAGAATACGCCATTTCCACATGCACTTGATTATCCTTGTTGAAGGATTCGGTCGTTTAAATGAAATTCATTATATATCACTAACATGTTCCGTTGATTGAGCTGAACTGCATTTCTGTTGGGCTATCATGCAGGCCAATCTGACCAGTGACTTTAAGTGACACTAAGGTAGAGTCTTATCCAATATCAAGAAGAGCATAGCGTGGTGCAGCACCACTAGGAACAAAAAGAAGCGCCAGAAGAAGACTCAAGAGAATTAATGAGATTTTCGGGGAAATCTAGCTCACATTAGCAGTCGATCAAGGAGTTGGCTTCACGTGGGTGTCAGTGTGCGGTGACCGATAATGTCGGTTATATCATCTTGGTATGTTGCAACCAAGGTGGCTCGAAATTTTGTCCTCTCGGTAGTTGGATTCAGGCAAGTGAAGCACAGATTATGTTCCCTCAACACATGGGACCTTTGTTTTTAAGACTTGGCCTGGAATGCGGTACATACGTAGTGATGAGTCACACGTATTGGACAACTCAGAACCTTAGATGTAACGGCCCTAACTGTGGAAGAGGAAGCTATTTGTGTGTTGAATAAGCTGTCTACACTTCTGCTGCATGCACGGATAGCGCCACTGACTAGCTAACGGCAGACGTTTGTCGCCGCTGAGGCCATCTTTTAAAAAATTGAATCAAATTTTTCTCTCGTGTATGATGTGACCGCAATCTTCATCCATTCTTTCTGAAGATGCTTTGGTGGCCTCCAAAAGGTCAAGAGTTAAGCGTTCATGAGAAATTAGGAGTGATTGTCGAACCAGTGAGCTAGACACAGAAAATAATGGGCTCAGGCAGGGGAGGGTTTCGCCAGTGACACGCCTCCTCAGCAAACAACTGCAATAGGGGTGAAAACTCAAGCAACAAATGCTATGATTGTCTAGACAATATATATATATATATATATATATATATATGTACAATGATAACTTCACCTATGTGAATCACATTACATTAGCCGGGATGAAGAATGGTATGTGTTAGCGGTGTGGTCAACACCCACAGTCACACCAGCGCACCAGAGACAGAACCCACTGGTAAATTCAGTGCGGCAAGTGCACGGGGTGCGCAGTTCCTCGGTGCTAATCGATTCTCAGTACAATTATACTTCACCTATGTGAATCACATTACATTAGCCGGGATGAAGAATGGTATGTGTTAGCGGTGTGGTCAACACCCACAGTCACACCAGCGCACCAGAGACAGAACCCACTGGTAAATTCAGTGCGGCAAGTGCACGGGGTGCGCAGTTCCTCGGTGCTAATCGATTCTCAACCTCAGGCCAGCGAAAACCAGGGAGCAACCAACCTGACACACTTATGTGCGATTCATAACCCGAAGGCTCGAAGTTTCCAGGAAGAACTTACTGGACATCGTGGATGATCTGAACAGTGTATTTTAACGGGTTTGTCGAGCTCATAACCCCATTTGCTTTCCAATCTTTTAACAAAGAGGGCGAAACACTTACTATTCATAGCTCATGCTATCCGAACCGGGAGCCAAGAAGGGTCAGTTGCATGACAGACTAACGATTCAACCAGAAATAATTGCTGGTATCCGCGAACGACTGAAAAACATTGTTCACAAGGGCAAGATTAGAACTGCCGGAAATGTGCAGATTTCAACTAAATGGCCTGTGAATGACTTCGAAATATGCAGGATTTCCATGGTGAGGTACCACTGCAAGCAACAGTAGTCTGCGCAAACGCATTAGAGTTCTGTGCAAGGATTCATGAACAGCCTTCCACGGTTTCCAAAGTTCATTCTTTATGCTGCACAAACAGTTGTGGCTTGAGTCTATGCAACGTTCGTCTCATGACAATTTGTATTTCGTCTTCTTATCCGCTTAGTTTTCCAGTGATGCACAAAAGAGAAAAGCACGGGAAACTAATGGCCAATTTAATAAAAATCTTCCAGTTTCAGTGGTTGAGTATAGTGTATCAGCTGTACTGCTCGCGAACGAACCAGCAGTCTATTACAAATTAATAGCAAGTAGGAGTCTGCAGTGTGTATGAAGTCTGTTGTGGATTGCAACACCCAAACTTTTAAGCGAAAACCTGATCGGTGGAAAGATGCCATCATTGGTCACAGGGAATCACCGAACCTCAAGAGTTTTCATATTTGCTGAAAGCAGACTTTTTTCTCGCGTACATAAACATTCAAATCAGCTAGATTATCTTCATTATTTTCTATCAGTGGGTGTTTTTAGTGGCTGATGACCGGCGGCTCAAAAGTGAAGGTTACTTGTCTCTGTAGTTAATGTGGCTAGCGCATGGTTAGTATAACAGACAATCTATCATTCTACTAAAGTCAACGATTTATCTGTAAGAAGCACTTCAAAAATGACTATATTTTTCAAACCTACGCAAACATTCCTTTTTCCCAAAAATCTGTCTTGCGCAAGGCGGAAAAAAGATCGTTATAAAAATTTGAACGCCAGTAAAAGTGAGTAAACTTAAGCAGAAACTTCAGTGTGCAATGGAAATATTCAACAAGGGTGTTAGAACATGGTATCAAAGTCAGCAGAATCCAATCTATTAAAGAGGCAATATAATTCAACTTGCTGAAAAATACAGTGATAGCATGCATCTTATAGTCAATAGAAAAGTACCGGAGACATGAACCGTCGAGTAGCTACGAAAAGAAGTGAAGACAATTTAAAACCCTAACAGTGATGCTGTGACGCAAAGGGTTTCTGTAAATACTCACCAACAACAAAAGCGGCATGATATTTTCAAAAATTTTATTTCTATAAGAATCTTATTGTACGCGTCAGTAGAATACCGTTGCGTCTGAGGGCCTTACATATTTCACGAATAACTTTCCGTAGAAAACTCTCTGACGAAAGAGAGAAATATGAAATCCGATGAGAAGTGGCATATATGAAGTGTGATGCTTTTGACGGAAGTAAGTGGACTTTTACCAAATTTTATCATCATTGTCTAAAACCGCAGCATCCACCTTTAAAAATAAATAACTCTCATCTGTACTCAATTCCCCCCTGTCTAACCCACAAAAATTGTACTGATGAAATAACTAAACCCAGAAGCAGTCAATGTATCCGGCTGCACTTGTGTTAATCGATCGACCAGTCAGTTGTCAGAATGACTAAAGAATTTATCATTACAGAAGGTCACCAACCTCAGAAAAAGTCTGTCCTTGTACTGTGTATCACTAATTAGGAGGTTAAAGTAGGTGTATAGTGCCAAATGCTAAATTCTGTGTGGTGCATACTTTCAGTCTGCGCTACATGACCGTACACAAGTTCACAAACATTGGTGCATACAAACGTATATACCTAGCTGGAGTTGAGTCTTCAAACTTTAAAGCTTCGCTCAGCTTCTGCCTGCACACAATCAGTCGGACCTCTCTCACATGTAACAGAAAGTAACTGAATAGTAATTTGCAACAAATCGCTAAAACCGACTTTGTGACAAATGGGTAAATCGGTAAGTAGAGTGCTGTGTGAATCAACTATTTTTAACAAGTTAACCCAAATTCGCGCAGTGGGCGAAGTATCCATACGGCCGTTGGTTTTTTTGCAGTGATGCTACTCTGAACGAAGATAGCTAACTAGGGTTTTTATCAAAGCCTAGCAAAGCACGGAACGATATTGTGTCATTATACATTTCTAAATAATTAAAGAAAGAGCTAAATTAGGTAAGAATACTGGGAGTTGAACGATCAACTTGCTGATCACTTATGTGTTTTTACTCAACTAAACTTGGGTACATCAAAAGGGAAGAACCGGTAGTGAGCATTCGAAAAGTTTTCATTACCCGCATAATTATTACTATGTCGAGGACAACTATGAAAGGGTTTCGATGGTATTTTAACCTCATGTCCTGGACGGCCCATTCTTGTGTCTAGCGGTGTTGGTTCTCAAATTTCTAACATTCGAGGATGTCCAAACGGTTGTTGTTGTGGTTCAGTTTGATACTGATACAGCTCAACCAGTTGATTTTTGTCCGGCTAAACTGCAAGATACTACTATTAAACTGACAGTACTAGGATGTTCCGATGGCTTCGGCAGAACAGTTTATTAATATTTCAAATGGACCCACATGGCAATGCTACAGTGACAAAGTGAAGGAAGATAAAGAAATTATTAAAAATAATGACTGGTTAACTTGAAAATAAAAACCAACGCCCCAGTGAGTGTAAACAGTGCATTATCAAGCATCAGCTGCATGTTGTACAAAACACCCCCATGGGGAAAATTGCTCACTCTTTACGTAGGTAAATAAGCAGTGTTTTATAAGACTTAAAATTCTTTTTAGTTAACTATCTCTGTTGATGGGACTCCAAGCTGAATTGCTTCATGATTTGCAGCAATTTCATTATGCAGCTTGTATGATTAATGAGAGTGGTAGTACACTCTTCGTCGCTGAGGGCAGAATTCCGTAACCAACTCAGCTGGTCAATCAGGCGGTCTGTTGGTGAGCCAGTCAGTCAGTCAGTAGGGCAGTCATTTATTTAGTTACTCAGTAGTGAGTGGCAAATACTGGTCTCGTGTTAACACTGCGCCAGTACTAGGGCACCGAAAACCTAGAAACGGTGTCTTACATCTGGAACTGAGTGGTTTTCGTCCGAAGAACTGATTCTTGTACTGGTTTCGTCAAAACCGACCTTTTCAGGGGAGAGCTTTGAAACCCAAGGAGATTTGGGACTCTTCATTCCTATGAAATCTCTCCACGTAAAAGTTACACCTGTGGAGACGATTTTCCGTTCATCAAATCTTCTTGTTGAAACAGATGGTGAAATTTCCTTCAGGCACCACCTTCAGAGGAAGACTGTCCGTCTATTTGGGATATTAAATTCTTACAGCAAACTCGAGCACTTATGTAACTATATTATTGGAGTCAAAGTCAGGTATTCTTACTCCCACTCTCATCTGCTTATGATATTTGTTTGTACTTACGATGAGATGAGTCGTGCCTTCAGAAATGAAGGCACGGCCATCGACAGATAGCTTGTGCCCGTCTATCAAGCTCACGATAGTTTGTCTTCAGACACGAGTACCAGTTGTGACAATGAGCCAGTTAATTTACCGAAAACGTACCCAGACACCTGTCCACAACATCGTTGTCACACATTTTGTTAAAACCATAAATTAAGTGCAGGTTCCGCCGCACTGAACTGGTCTTCATTAATGAGAAAGATAGGGAGTTTGTCGGTATGTAGCAAGCACTGATGTGGTAGGGGATATGCGTCAATCAGTCGGATTACAAATACTTCATTAGGTGAACACCTTCAACTGGATTCGCTAACGCATGACTTTTGTGAATCCCTGATATAGTTACCATCCCTCTGTACTCTAATCTGCCATAATACGCACCCCAACAATTAGCAAATCATTTTCTACAGTCAAGGTCTGCTTTGTCCCACCCGCTTCTATGTTTTTCTGTGAATACATTGTTCCAAACTTTCACGCCGTGCAGACACTGCAGCACGCTCCACAGATTGCTGCTGGCTTTGGAACTTCATAGATTGCAAATGGATTCCTTTTACACCATCATTTTTCGCAGGGATTTACAGAGCCACATAAAATCCTGGCTTGCGTTAGCGTGAACGATTATTTCTTTGATCTGTGCTCTCATGTAATAGTCTAGTAACAACCGCGTATCCCAGGGTTTTAAATAAGCTTTTATGGCGTTTTGAACAATGGTCTCAGTGCCACCTTTCAATACATGAACACAAGGTCGGATTTTTCAGAACACAGGACTTCCTAGTGAAGAGCTGAGAACAGAAAATAGCTGAGATCCAGTTGCGTCAATTAGATAGAGTACCAACTACTGTTCAACACCCATTGGCCTTAACATGACTCACGACTGATTTGGGTTGCCTTTCTGCTCAGTTTGCACACTACCCGGCAAACATATGACCTTCTCATCTGATCTGGCTATCACAGTATTATCGGTCGTGTTGGCTTGAGCTACATCCTTTTTTGACATTCGGTCTTCCAGTCTCGGTTTTAAACTATCTAAAGCGTTCTCAGGTTAATCCGTATAGAACCTCGAGAAAACTTGGAACACGTCATTCTGAGTACCTTGTTCGTGATCCTGTCAGTTTGACCTGGTAAACAAACCCCAAAACAAAAACAAAACTTCAGTAGTTTTGCATTCCAATACGCCACAAAATTTCGTCCTCACGCGCGTACACGACTTCCGAGTCCAGTCAGCTTACTAAATAGCTTTGCGTTAATTTACTTGCTCATGCTACTGGTACGTAATTAAAACTAGTTTCCGCAATATAAGGGCCCTTCATACAACAGACTTACTGTGGCTGGGCTCTTGGATCAAGTAACTTAGCTAACTGGCTTTCATATAGATTCAGGAAACTGGCGGTTTTCAAATACCAGAGCTTGACAAACTGATTGATATGTTCCTCCAGTGATACGGCCGAGTATTCTTTATGGCTTAATGGTTGTTCGGGTAATCACAAAAACTTCAGAGATTCTTCTCCGTCCAGTACCAATTTAGCCCTCCGTGTGCGGCCACATTTATCTGAGACGAACACATTGAGTAGACACCCCACATTTCACATACACTTGAAGTTCCATTATCAGCCACGACGTTCTGAGTGATTTTTTGGCATACATCCACAGAACGAGTCACAGAACTGTGAGTGGATCGGGTGTACGGCAGCCTCCACAGAAAATCTGACTTCTGGAAGGCCGTGAAGCTTATGCCAAACCCTACGCCGACAGATCGATCAGAGCACTCCGAATACTGAAGCATAAGTAGGACCTTTGGCGACCTCGTCTAAGCTGACGTACCATGTATGCATCGTTTACCCCACTGCCAGCCATCTGAATGTGATATGCACGTTCGCACACTCAAGACACATGCAGCCCACGTCGATCAGGTTAGAATAATAGAATAGAATAATAGAATAATATAATAATAGTACTATATTACTGTAATATTATTGGCTAAATAAGTGCTATTGTTTATCTTTTTAAACCAGAAAACAGAAACTGGGTTAACAACGAAATGCACTGAGGCCCCAACTAAGCAAATTTGTTTTTGTGGACTGAGTCATCACTGCCTTCTACCCCCCCCAAACCCCCATCGTAATCTTGGCGTAACTCCACCATCATCGTCACTGCATACACAGTCGCAAGATAATAGTTTTGATGACAGTAAACAACAGAAAGTCTATCACAATTACTGTTACAAGTCAGAAATTTTTACTGCATCTGCTGAGTGGACGATGGGCCAAAACAATTGCGATCCACGTGGTTTTTTTCTGAAGACCAAACAAACCTATTGTGATTATCTTTTTGATCCTTAGCCCTTTGGTCTGCAAATCGACCGAAACGCTTCTGATGCCTGAATGCAGTAGCTGCTGGAGTATGACTTTTCTACGTATGGTTTCCGATATCCGGCTCTCAAAATTCAACCAGTGGTTGAATCGCTATGACATTATCTGCAGTTCGGTGGCTAGACTCGGACTGAAGGCACGTAGCTGTCTGAATTTTCTGCAGATTTAGTCAGCTCAGTCGCATATATCCTCTCGCGATCCTTTTAACCTCAACATGTACACCACTTTTACGATTGCCCCGATATCTTGCTCATGATCGGCTGACCGGTCACACACCTAGGCAAATTGCGGAAAGTAGCAGGAAGCTCAACTGAATCTCAACTGAATCTATCGTTTATGATGTTTCCAAGCAACTAAATGTGCTGCACCAGGCCGCCCCATGTTTCAGTTGCCACGCTATTCGAGATATCGCGATACATGTGCCGAGGCAATATACTACTCTCAAGGTTGCTGAAACCTTCCATATATCGCAAAACATTGTGTAGGCGTAACTCACAAAGTTGCCGAAAGCTCTTCTATAGCCCTGGACCGATTTCGTTCTTAAAGTTCATTAGATAAAGACAGTCCTCGAGTTTTCGCCAATCTTATATTCAGTATAGACCACTTTTGAGCATGTAGCCCCACTGTTGCAATCATGAACCCTAACACCTGCGCAGTATCTGAATTCCGAAACTTTTATCCGTTTCGCACACAACTGTACAAAGGCAGGTGGTGAAAATTGCAGCAAGGCGTCTTTTTCAGGTGAGTTCACCACACTGCCGACCAGTCACCAGTGGTTGAATAGCAACCGTTCAACTGTTATTGAACATTATGAACTCTTTGGACGCGTAATTCTGATCATTCCTAGCGTGTTTGACACGGTTCTATCGCACTTTTTGGTTTTCTCTTGGAGAATAACTTCACCTGAAACATACGGCTTCGACTACAGTACAAGTCACAGATATTCCTAACCAAATGGTTGTAAACATCTCCTTATTTAGAGGGTCCGATATCCATCTTATTAAGCTAAACTGCTTTCACAAATCTGAAAAAGAATCGGTGGATTTGCTGCGGGTGCGATTTGCATGCAGTCAGACTAGGGTTCATCGTAAGAACGATTCTTATCATGTGCTCTTTGATCGAAGTCATGAGATACACGTTTTCTTCACAAAGGCTGGTATAAACTGTATGTCGGACGGCTCTATTGTTGGTACTCACTCAAGAAAACTGTGATCAAGAGGATTTTGAAGTTATTTTGTGCAAAGTTATTTTCAGACAGCATACAGACGTTTGAAACACCTAATCAGCTTTCTCCCCAGCTCTGTTACTGGTACTCCCAAATTAGACGCTTCGTCGACCGTTTTTCGGTTGATCCTATCTGACTAGCCTACTCAAATTCTGCAGATTTCATGTTTTCGTTCATCTTCATGACATCGACACCAAGCGCATTTGCAGTAAATCGCAAGCACCCAGTAAATTGAAAGTGACGAACGGAGCCACTAATGTATCAGACAATACATGAACGATGCATGTGTGCGTATTTCCGGGCACCACATCTTTTGGTGGGTGTCCCGACAAATGAGCAGTCGGCGGGGATTCCAGAAAGGGGCATGTGATTTTTCCATCACTTAGTACACACCGATTTCACATCAAGAGAACAGAAAATGGTCGCCGGGATACTTCAAAACCGACTACCATGCACGAGGAAATTAATCCGGCGACGCTTTCAAAAATAAGTCGATTCTGGAACCCGTCATGCATACTCCAAATTCCCTCATTTTCAACCAAACTAAGAAGTCCGGACGCATAATAGGTTAGCCATTCATGAAAGGGGTAAAATCAGTTTTACCCATCTTTCCGTTTTATACAAATTTACAGATTTCAGTTATTCTGCTACCAGATCAAGTGCCAAAATATAAAATACACGCAATTGCTTGCAGTCGGTGAGCTGCTGCCCTGTGAATCAACATACGACGTGACTGAGTCCTCTGTAAGAAATTTGAATTTTTAAAAATTAGGATTTACGAAAATAAGTTTTGCTATTTAAATGCATTTTGACAACAGCTAAGCCACTTTTTACGGCCTTGGTAAGTATGACCTTATCTATATTTATTTTCCTGCCCACCACACATTGCATTATAGGAAGGCAACTAGATCCGTCGAGAGCAGTTTGTAATCGAATATTCTCGTCAGAATATGTGCTCCTTCTGTTCCAGCTTAAGGCACCAATTCTATGACATCAAACAGCCCAATCCTCGTTATTGGAGTTGGTGTGGAACGAACCGGGACAAAAAGTTTGCAGGAAGCATTGGAAATATTGTACCGCAGCCCTTGCTATCACTCATCCGAAATCGTACAAAATCATCCTGAGCACGTTGATGTGTGGCTGAAGATCTTTACAACAACCAAAACAGCTAAGAAACGGCAGATTTTGGAGGAACTGGTGAAATCTGTTTTCGACGGGTATCTGGCTACGGTTGGACATCCGGCTTGTACCATATACAAACAACTTTTGGACATATACCCTGAGGCGAAAGTGAGTGTTTTTGAATTGCTGGCCTCCGATTAAATCAGATCTGATTATTTTTTGACGGGGCTAATTCTGGACTGTCACTACAACCCACGGTACAAATGTAATTCATAATCTAGTATATGCATTTGTAAGTCCCATGAAAGAAAAATTCATGTCCAGACGGGATAGGCAATTTCTGACCAGAACAAAGGCAATATATTATTTTCACCGAACGATACATCTACAGGTACGCGTGACCTCACCTATTGGATCTAAGGCATTGGTTCCAGACCTCTCTAGTCCCTACAGGTACGGTGACCTCACCTATTGGATCTAAGGCATTGGTTCCAGACCTCTCTAGTCCCATACACACCCTCTTCAAACTATCAGCTGGGACAACTCCGAAGTCGTTTGACCCAAAAATTTTACTTCTATACGGGAAATTCACCCACTCTTGTTCACCATCTATAAAATGACTGTTGGATGGTTCAAAAGCAAAGTGAAACGGGGCCGTAGTCGATAATGCCTCAGTTTCCTTTCTTCCTTGAATTCACTCTGTGGACAGTCCCGCTTTGATGAGAAGCAGTGATCTATACATTCCATATTCCGAGTCAAGTATTCAAAAACCAGGCTCCCACATTTCAGCCCCAACGCTTGTTTAAGGGTTGACAATGGAACAAGGAGTAACTCGAAATTCTAACAAAAAGCACGTAGATTCATAGTGATGTATCGTATAGCCCGGGTCTTCAGATCCTCAGAATTAGAAACGAGGTCTTTTGGTTGTTGTCACCTTCAGATGCTGAGGTTTGCATCTGACACCAGAATTCAAATGATTAGATCGAAATTTACGTTCGATTTAGAGAGATTCATTTTGGACAATGTCACACCGACTTAGCTTGCCTGCAGTCTATCCGCTACATGCTGGGCTTAGGTTTTCCTTTAATTTTTACTATACGGAAGATAGAACAATTGATTGCCCAAGTAAATATAGTTGACATTAGACAGCACCCTTGGGAGCTAGAAGAAAACGACGGAGTTTCAGCAGGCATTCATGCTCACATATTTGATTCTTTGTACAAGCATCTGGAAGCTGCTGCTCCCATTGCTGAGTAACGTCGAGAGCCACACTCCCTAGGCCCTCAAAGTCTTGTTCGCCAAAAAGCAACAGGATGGTTTGATTGCAAACCGTTTTAGTCTAAACTGCTTTAGCTGACTATTGAGACGGAAGCAAATAAAACTGGTTTACAGTGCACAGATAATCACCAAGTAGGGTGCGTGCGTGAAAATCGTGGTGACTACACAGCTGTTATATCACAAAACTGTCCGACGTTTTGGCCAGTGTGGCTGGCCTTTATCAAGGAAGATGGGATTGATATAGAAACTACAGATGTAGCCAGTCAGCGATTGGTCGACATACTGTGGTTTGTGCTACGATTGATGGGGATGTCATGAGTGTGTTTCACCACTGCAAACTCCGTGCTGACTTTGGCACTGAGTTGTGTCACATGCGGTTTCTCATGCTCGAGTTGCCCTTGTAAGGTGAAGTAGGTCTTCAACAAACTATAGTTAGTATACTCTGTGAGCAAAATAACAGCCCAATTCGCCACATTACGTTGAATTGGTTCAATAATGCTGCAAGAAAATCATGGGACAGCTAACTGGAAGAAGTGAAGTGCATTTTTAGTAGTCCAACAACTTCCAGCGCCTAGACCCTTCCAGCTCCTTCGAACTCACTTCAAAGATGACCTATTAGAATGCCTGAGTTTTTGGCACGGAATTTATTTTAATTCATAACACTTCTTTTTGTGATTCGCCATCTTGTACGAATACCACACTTACTCATACCCGCAGAAGAAGACGCAAAGGGGAGACCGTTTGACAGCCCCGGAGATCTTTTCTCAGAGAACGACAGGTTGCATACCTATCAGTGCGAAATATCAGTATCATTCTGAACGACGGTATTCAAACGAAACCTCAAGTTTTACTGTCGTCTGTTCAATTGTTGTAGCTCAGTACCCACAGTTTCCATTGGTATCTATTCAAGACACTGCACTTTTACTCACAAAAAATACAGCGTCTGGAGGAACCAGCTCAGAAAACAGAACAAAATCAGTCTCTCGTATAATGTGGTTTCTTCCAAATGTCGTATCTCCAGTTGACAGAAGACCAGAAATCCTGCTTTAATCTGAACATTTAATGTTACCTGATCTCACTGATGATAATGACATCTTGTATGCACCATCCGAACAAAAGCGGCCCCATTTTATAGTCACAGCTAACAGAACTATGTTTCATCTTATTAAGCGCACTTATATGCCAGTCTTAAACTGCTGCTTGTAGTTAAAACAAATGGATTCCGGATAAGCGCAGCTGATTACTGTCTCTTTCATGAACTTAGTTCTATATCTACCATTCTGTCATGACCCTCACAACTGTGGGACACAAATAGATTTTTTGCCTAATGTCCTGGTTTTTGTATTCCTTGTGGTGAATATTTGAGGTTTTGGTGTCCAGTATCCTATATGTTTGTCTCCATGGCTGTCCATGGTCCTCGTGGAAAATAATGAAGCGAGCATGCATAGGTGTATCGACAATGGTGGATTTGGTCATGTGACACGTAGTCAGACATATTCACTTACCAGATCCTTAGACCACTCCCTGTCCAAGTAGAGCGGAAATTATATTTCTATTCCCTGATTGTTTACGTGTTTCCTCGTTTAGTTTAATCACTGAACCGATATTGATCGCTCACTTTAATCATCACCATTAGTTTGTCCGCTGGTGACCAGATCTAAAAAAATCAATGTTCGTCATTTTGCAATGTTCCCACTACTAATAATTGCTTGTCCAATCGTATGTTTCCTTCCTAACAGCACTATTCTAATTGCTAAGGCCAAAAACGCGCATATTTTTGGATTGTCCTTTACTTTTATAGGTCATCATAACGACTCGACCGAGCTTGCAGTGGCTGGAAAGTATGCGAGAAACTGTTCTACCGAGTCGGCGACTTCTTAGCAAAGGGCTACTAAGTCGCATCCTGGAAAGGTTTGTATCTGTCAAAGGTTTTGGGCTCATGATGCACCGATCGACAAAATATGTGTACGGGAAGAAGACAAGGCAATCCAGTGATAAGAAAATGTTGGACGCCTTCGAGAGGTGGATGGACGATGTGATTGAAACAGTTCCGTCCGAAAGGCTGCTTATTTTCCAAGTGGAACAAGGATGGGCCCCTTTGTGTGAGTTTTTACAACTACCCACACCAGACGTACCGTTCCCGCACAGCAACCAAAGGTCAGAGACATTGGATACAATGGATCAGCTGAAAACAGCAAAAATGCGACTCGCTATTCTAGTGAGCGTTGTCCCAACGATGTGTATATTGTTCATCGGTGCAATTATTTTGTGTGTAACAATGAGGCCTCGATAATCCCAAAGTGAATTTGACGAATTAAAGATACATTTCTTTAGTGTCAGACGTACGACTTTGCAACCAATGGCGCAGCAACTTATTATGGTAATAAGTGTAATTCTCCGGTAATCTGCATCGTATGTTGTACTTTGAAGTTGTCGGTAACTGTAAAAAGGTGTACTGCAAATCTTACAGTACAACCACCTGAGAGCATATTCTCTGGCACTAAATTTACCATGTTTTATACACATATGACGAGTTCTTTTCTTTCAATCACAAGCAGTATGCAGGTTACAGGGTGCGTTGAACGAACTTCATGAAAAAGAGTCCGTACCCCTAATTCAATACAAAAATTTGACAACCTAGCAAGTTTACTGTCTTAAAATTAGCAGCTCTATATGGATACCTAAGCGTCTGTTACTGTTTATTATCCATCCCTAAGTTTGACTACCTGCTAGATCTTGTGTGGTAGAAGGATCACTTGCAGTTATACCTACGGCCCCGTTTTATGAGTACTAGGAGCAGTAGGTGCAAACGAGGATCTTGACAGTGTCGAAGTAGCTCGAGTGCGCTGAAACGAGAATCCTTCTGAACATACCGGGTTCTCACAGACTCACACAACTCACCCTGAAAAATTAATAAGCTTCAGTCACTGGAGGATGGCTGATGGTTGGAAGAACCCCAAGCAAGACACAAGGGAAACGAATATGTTACAAAACGAAATAATGACATACATATATGTGGAAAATTCGTGTCATCAAACGATGGCTACACATGCACTTTCGGGTTAATACAAACATCATCTGCAACTTTTGTCAGACCCGAGCACTCAGAAGAACGGTGAAGACTCAGCACCGCCGATGCAACCACTTACTCTCGAACTTTGTTTCTATCTTTTCTGCGATAATAGTCACGCACTCCACGAAATTATTGTATTTAAACATGGGGCCTAAACCCAGTTGGTTGGTTTTTCCTTAAAGGTGTCCTAGACGAACAACCCGATGATAAAAATGGTATTCAGAGTTCACGGGAGAAGGAAGGATCTAACCATTAGAGGCTCATCGATTTTCCCACTGTGCCGAAGAATCAAGCTGACTAGTTAAACACGAGTTAAACCTTACAGCCCGAGAGTGCGCGCTTAGTGACATTCCAGCATTTTCTTCCCAAAAGCGGGAGACATGAGCCACAAGTGCCGATAAGCAAGTAGAACTGAGACAATGAATGCAGACTTATGCACTAAAATATAATCTTGTAACTGAAGAAGAATCAGACGGTTAATTGGTATTGGGCCAATTCATCGATCAGAAAAGAGATATGATTGAGGCAATGCATCGTTAGTCCTCAATATCACACAAATTTACCGCTTCACTCACCTTTTCGTAAAACGGGTAATTCGGACATGATAGCTTGATTTATCAGAGTTTCACTGAAGAACGGACGCATCTTTTGTTCAGAAATGATAATAACCTTACTGTATCCCGATTTTATTGGAACGATTCGGACATGATAGCTTGATTTACCAGAGTTTCACTGAAGAATGGACGCATCTTTTGTTCAGAAATGATAAAAACCTTACTGTATCCCGATTTTATTGGAACCGAAATGATTTAAGCACGATCATAAATGAACCGGATTGATACAACCACGCTAATTGGTGAATCTCAAAAGTCAGTTCAAAGACCAGTTTATCAGTTTTCGTGCATCCGCCAAAGGCGATGTTGATGACTGTCTCTCCGACTGAATTTGAACTGTCAGTATGATAATCTAACCACCTATCTTGAAGAAGCTTTTTCGCTCAAAAACAGAGGTGTTACCGCAAAATAATCCGACAGCTTGTTGACAAAACCCTCCAGAACGATGACATCTCGAGCGGTTCCAACCTTTGGCCCACCAGTAGCTGACTTCTCGACCTCATGCAAAGTGGCCTAACGGTGGAAGTGGAACCAAACGCAGTGCTTAAGAAAAGTCTGAAAAACGATCGATGGCAACCTCATCCCTAGCGGTTGTGTCTGATTCAGTTTATCGAGAACGGCTTTGTGAGGAATAAAGGGGTAGAGCGAAAACATCTTCGTTAGTGACACCCGCTGTGATGCTCATGCTGAAGTGAAGGCTGCTTCGAGGAACGAATGTACCTGCACCGGTAAGTTAGTGAGATTAATCAGTCGGGGGTTGGGACAGCTTCGCACATTCAGGTTGAATCAGGCCACGGCATTTCTGAAAGCCTCTTGAATTTCACAGGCCACAATCGACTGAAAAAGATGAATGCTCCATAGTTGAAGTTCACAAAACAAAGTAGTTTCTCCATCAATCTGTATATCTATCTATCTCTCTGACTGTCTGTCTGTCTATCGGTCTATCGGTCTATCTATCTATCTATCTATCTATCTATCTATCTATCTATCTATCTATCTATCTATCTATCTATCTATCTATCTATCTATCTATCTATCTATCTATCTATCTATCTATCTATCTATCTATCTATCTATCTATCTATCTATCTATCTATCTATCTATCTATCTATCTATCTATCTATCTATCTATCTATCTATCTATCTATCTATCTATCTATCTATCTATCTATCTATCTATCTATCTATCTATCTATCTATCTATCTATCTATCTATCTATCTATCTATCTATCTATCTATCTATCTATCTATCTATCTATCTATCTATCTATCTATCTATCTATCTATCTATCTATCTATCTATCTATCTATCTATCTATCTATCTATCTATCTATCTATCTATCTATCTATCTATCTATCTATCTATCTATCTATCTATCTATCTATCTATCTATCTATCTATCTATCTATCTATCTATCTATCTATCTATCTATCTATCTATCTATCTATCTATCTATCTATCTATCTATCTATCTATCTATCTATCTATCTATCTATCTATCTATCTATCTATCTATCTATCTATCTATCTATCTATCTATCTATCTATCTATCTATCTATCTATCTATCTATCTATCTATCTATCTATCTATCTATCTATCTATCTATCTATCTATCTATCTATCTATCTATCTATCTATCTATCTATCTATCTATCTATCTATCTATCTATCTATCTATCTATCTATCTATCTATCTATCTATCTATCTATCTATCTATCTATCTATCTATCTATCTATCTATCTATCTATCTATCTATCTATCTATCTATCTATCTATCTATCTATCTATCTATCTATCTATCTATCTATCTATCTATCTATCTATCTATCTATCTATCTATCTATCTATCTATCTATCTATCTATCTATCTATCTATCTATCTATCTATCTATCTATCTATCTATCTATCTATCTATCTATCTATCTATCTATCTATCTATCTATCTATCTATCTATCTATCTATCTATCTATCTATCTATCTATCTATCTATCTATCTATCTATCTATCTATCTATCTATCTATCTATCTATCTATCTATCTATCTATCTATCTATCTATCTATCTATCTATCTATCTATCTATCTATCTATCTATGGATTGGGCTGGGAGTTAATGATTACAAAGTTTAGAAAACAGTAATTCTCATTTATTGACCTGAATGTAATTTGTTGTTTGTTTTGTTAATCCGACTGAAGCTGATTCACAAAACCTCCACCTAGACGTGATTCAAGTGAAAAAAGCACAACAAGATTACGGCGAATACAACAAATCAGTTTTTCGTAAACTATCAAGCTGACTTGACTGATCAATCGGGAATGTGTGTTGTGATTGAATCAAATAAGATCCACTACAGCCAACCCAGTCGGCTAATCAGTTTTTCTCAGCATTTCGGTTTTTATTGATAGGACGGGATCAGCTGGCCCGATAAACAACCGTACGGCCGTCTCCCGAAATGCGAATATTCCAGAAAAGCTGTCTGACCCAGAAGCTTCTCAGAGTTCTGTGACTTGTTCTCTGAACGTATGTAAGCGAAGCATTAAGAACGCCACATTTCCTAAAGATAACCAAATGTCTCCATGGGCAGAGAAAAAAGACGAAGACCATAAGGACGGTGCAATACCTTCTGGTAAAACCACTTAAACATGGTTTGGCATCTGAAAGACTGATAGAGTGCACCGTCGAACTTAATTCTATTTTTAAGGTTTACATCGGCCAGAGGAAACGAATGAATCAGTTGGATATTTGCGACTGTCTTATAAATAAATCAATGTACGGAAGACATTTAATTACCAGCTACGAGTAAACGGCTGACTTGTCCACCGGATTGCCATATTTAAGTTGGGAATGAAACCATACTTGTGTCCTTGATACCCTTTGTTACTCCATATTGAGCACTGAACGTGCGCTGTGACAATGACTGACGTGAATTTTAAGGCTGTGCTCGCAACTGTGTATAAAATGGTTCCAGATGACTGTGATGAAAGTAGTATGGTGCGAACCTCGTCGGCACTTTGAAATTATAGGATTGGTCCCATCAGTTACTCCAAGCGCCTCGCGCTTCCGCTTTTTAGTCCACAGAAGCCACACAGTAACGTCCGACCGCTCCCTATCAGAATTCTTCAGAATTCCGACCGAATGTGGTGACAATAGGTGGACCAATGCGGCAGTGGTTAACGTAGCCCGTCCGTATTAGTCACATTATACCCGATTGTTACTAAGCCTATGGAATACCGGTTATATTTATGGGATGTGGTTTAACGATGCAGCGTGTGACTCATTTAATTGTGACCAAGCGCGCCAGGCTTAGTTGTTTTGTAGGATGATTGATTGATTAATTTTGTAGCGTTTGTAAGTACCTGGACAATCAGTAGATCTGCAGTGGTAGTCAGACGTTCCACCCAAGACCTACCATGATAGATATGCTCCTCATTTTGTTAAGTTTTGATCTCCGAACTTCACCAGTTTTTGAGGTCTATCTATAAATCTCTTAGCTTAGTCAATCAACCGAAGAGGGTAACCTTGTTTGAAAACACTCGGATGATACAGAAACTAGCTTTCGGGACGTTTTAGGGAGTATAATGCGGAGTCAAAACCGATTGTGCCTTCAGTTTAGTGAGTTCAACTCAAAGGTCATGCGACTGGTTTGGCTTATATAGGAGACTGTTAGTTTTGTACTGACAGGCAAAGTGTTAGAATGCTGATACTTGTTTTGAGATTTGCCTGCTGCGTCAATTCAGTGGAGTCCTAAACAAAACTAGAGTGAGGGTGAGCGCACTTTAGCCCGTCCGAAATTGAGGCAAAGGAAGAAGACAGTCCTAAAGCCAGTGTCATATACTACCGATAGATTGACTGCCAAGTAAGGTGAGCAGGATTAAAAGCGCGGTGTACAGAGTGTACGTATCGGGCGGACTACTGGCAAGCCACTAAAGTCAGACTTACGTAGCTACTAAGGTTGAACTACGACACAGTGTGGTCGGAATCGAAAGCCTTACACCGCAAATATGAATGTCAGACAGATGTGGTGCAGTACGCTCCATAGACTAGTAGAACAGCGTTCGATTTCAGTGATCATCTACGTCTGGCCTTTTACTGCCACATGCTACTTTCATTTTCACAAACCTCGTTTCGCTTGTAAGACAACAGACGTGCTGGTGCTTTGAGATGGAAAGCTGTACGTGCAAATCCGTCGTCTATTTGGTAATCGTGATGATTGATAGAAAATACCTACATGAGTTAACTAAGGTCAATGGAGCTCAGTAAACAAATTTGGGAATTAAGGAGACATTATTTCGGTGCTCAGTTGTCCACAGATGATAAGTACAACATACGAAAGTCTAAACCCCAACAGTGTGTTCTGTCAGAAAGTGGACCTATATGTGAGAGACTGTGATATAAGCATATTTCAACATCTTAAGGTAAGATTCATGCAGAAAGTCATAGATCCGAATCTGATCACATAAAAACCTGCGACTGATTAAGGTGCCACATGTGATAGACTTGAGTATCATTCGTCATCATTGAAGAGAGTGAAAAGAGCGGTGGCTGGTTTGTTCGTCAAGCTTGGCAGCTTAATTGCAAGCGTTTCATCAGCAGTTGAGTTGAAATCACCAGTGCGTTGTTCGGGGGCGGAGCATAATGGTGCGTCTGTGCTAATATACGTGCTGCTTTCCAGGGCTGACGTTTTACGATAGGTTGTTCGGCTTGGTGGTTCTTTTGGTTGATTGGCTATCTGGCATCCCGACTGGTCGGTGATCACGCGAATTTGATCTCAATTTCCCCTGCCCCCGTCCACTGGTCGGTACCCGAATCAGCTCTATCCTTGACCTCTCTGGGTTTTACACTGTGACCCTTTTGATGTGCTCCCAATGATGTCCCTGTCCCTTGGCTTCATGTTCCTTTGAGTATTCCAGTTGAGAGACCGGGCGTTTGCACGTACAGGTTGAATCTAGCTAGACATGCCGATTTACAGGATCCGTCACAGTCTACCCTGTTTCCAGAAATCCCATTCCGTGTCTCCTTTCTGTGCATCCCAAGATTTCCAGTACACCCAGATTGAATATGCACCTTCCTTAGCCTTAATGCATGGATATCAAGGAAGGGTGATCATCTGTTCCAATCGTCACATCGTGTTCATTCATTCGTGCACATACTTTCCTCTTAGTATATCCAACGTAAAACTTGATGCCGTTGGTTTTGTATACCACGTTGTCCCCCTTGAGTTTATCATTGTTTCTTTCGAGCTTGAAGCCGATTTCCGTGAATTAGTACTAGCTTCGTGGGCTACGATAATTGCACTTTGGTCTGATATTCTGGACGTCAGTTCAAATGCACTTTGATGTATGGTAAAACTATCCGCTTGGTCGCTTGTTCATGCCGTCACGAAGAGACTGGACCTTATCGTGGTGTGGCGGTTTGTGTACCTCGGCGACCCATTGAGCTATACTGGGGGGTGTCCGCGCGACACTCACAG
>NW_008751938.1:553789-598614 GCF_000715545.1 Opisthorchis viverrini
GTCTGTGCTTGGCTGGAGACGTTGCAAGAAATGGCGGCTAATCGATGTCAGTGGCGTTCATGCTGTCAGGTTCTTTCCAGATTGTCTGATTGAGCGGTTGGAGGGGGAGGCACCTCAGTATTCTTGACATAGGCCAGCACTAGGTTCCCTCCCTCACCCACTCTTTTTCTCTTCTCTTCACTGTAGGGCTTTTAATACAATTATATATATATATATATATAACTAAACGAATTTTATGGTTGTACGGCAGTGAAGCATCAGTGCCAACACTGATGTTGCTGTCATTGATGATGATGATGATGATCATGCTAGTGCCGCTGTTATGGTATCTTGTTCTTCAAGCTTCGCTTGACGAAAGCTCGCGAACATCCAGTGTTTTGGAATGGATACTTTTCTTCCTTCTCCCTTATCCCTGGAGTGCTGTAATGTGCTTCCGCCCTGCTGAATGGGATCTGCAATAAGCTAATCTTGTGGTTCAACGAATGGTTGCAGTTGATTAAACCATTCAAGAATGGTAATCAGCTGTTTCGTATATTGAAGTACAGTAACACACAAACACCATTACTCACTGCGCTACCACTGGCACACCAGTACGCTACGCACCCCAAAAGGGGTGCTGATAATGTCATTGAGACTGATGAAACGTTTACAATTAGGTTGCCAAGCTCAGCGAGCAAACCAAAAACCATCTACGTTACCTGGGCTACCAACGATGGCAAATGAACAGCGTGAGAACATCGTGTCGAGTTGTTTCGTTCCCGTCAAGTACTTCTGCAGTTTTCCAGAAATCCTCTCGCTCACCTAGTCCTCTAGCATATATATAAAACGCCAGCCCAATATCTGATTTGTTTCCGTGGGTGTGCCAGACAGTTGCTGATGATAAGTTGAATTCTACATTGTTTATGGAATCCAATAATTTAAGTTTGCTGGATGAAGCCAAATGATCCCTTTTAGATGGCAAGTGAAGAATGGTCTCTTCTTCACTGTGCCAGGAGGGGCAGTAAATGGCCTTTGCTTGTTGTGCGTGCCGCTGAACTGCACTGTGGTCACCTCCTTTTTAAAGACATTTTAGCAGCACATGCACCTGGCTTGGTCATGCAAGTTGCATACCAGGTTAATTTCACGCTCGATTGGTGCAAAAACTGGAAAATAGACATGTATTCCGATCCATTTCGGGTGTCATCTGGAGAAAATGACCCAGCTGTTTTCAGATACAGTCCCTGAACTAACTATAAATCGGTCCGGTTTTTGCAAAAACTTTGCCACTTTTCTAAGAAAAGAAGTTGATTTCCTGGGCTAGCAGAAAATCTATTGTAAGGTTCAATCGGTGAAATTTCCAGCGTATTGCGGAAGTGGATAAAAACGGTTGAAGACTGGTTACACGACCATCAAACTTCGTTAGCTTTTAACCTCTGGTTTAGATGTGACATCATCCGTTCGTTTAACTAGTGACGGAGGCCAGCTAGCTTACAAACTGGGTTCAACTTATTCAGCCACGTAATGAACCTCTAGGACCAGCTAGAAGTGTGATTTTGGCCCTACAGTCCATCGGATCAAGTGGAAGGAAATACTATGATAGCCAGTGAAACAAAGTGGGGTTGTGGAACGGCTAGCGATAGATGAAAAGGCACGAGATGACTGGCTTCGAATGCAAAGGAATATATGGGAATCTGAGAGACATCAGATCACAAAGCCAGAAGGCATCCTGCCAGGCTGTAATGTGGGACAGAGAGTACCAACGCATGGATAACAAATCCCATTAGCCACTGCGAACATGAGGGCGCGCCTAACACAGATAATGGGCAGAAACGTTTCGCGCCACAACGGGAGAGCGCTAGCATGATACAGACGCAGTGTATTTTTCTTTTGCCTGACAGAGTCCTAGCTTACCACTGCATATTTCGGACCTCGACTGTTTTTGCGTATACAGCGCTATGCCGGACTTGGACAACTCGTGGAATTTGATCAAAGTCGTCCTTTATCCACGAAGCCTTCAATAGGGAGCTCGATCAGGCTACGAACTTCATGTAAAAACCGAGTGACCGAAAGAGAGACAAGTATCAGGAAACTTGCAATTTCCGCGTGCTATTCGGAGTAGTCATTTTTTATTCGTGCTATTTTACATTGGAAAAACAGTAGAGTAAAACTTCTCATTTCTGTGAAAACTCAGTAACTGAGGCAAGTACCGTATAAACATCTCCGTGGCCTTGGAATCAATCTGCTGCTCCATGGTACTCGTTGTCTTATCTTCCTTGAGCTGTTTGACTGAGCATCCTCAGACTTACCCAACCAGGTAAAGAAGACTATCACCTACGACACTACGTTGAATACGAATTCCTTGATGTAACAGTGTGGGCGTAGTTCAAAACCCACTTCGGTAAAAAGTGATCCAACACTAGGAATATCAGCTTTCATTCGGTATTCGTGCATTTTGATGAACTGCACGATCAAAATTCCAAAGTGGACAGAACCAGCCCGAACCGTTGGCACCTGAGTATTGTCGAGCGATTCTATCAATAGCAGTTATTATCATTATTATAGGAGCAGGAATAATGATAATAATAGTAATGGTGTTGTCTTTATCCTAAATATGGAAGGGGCTTGATTCTAGGTTGAGAAATGGGGTCATTAACTCATCTTGTGATACAAATGCGCTGAAAACCCTATTTTCATAGGACAGATGGTAATTGTTATGATCACGCGAGGGCGAAATTCTCAAAAACTAGATTGTACGTGCATGATATCCTTCAGGTTTTGGTGGACTTCAAGGGAAGAGAATCCTCTCATAGTTTATCAGTACATTTAACGTTCACACCTTTTCAAAATGGGCACATCAACTTGCAGTTAAATAATGCAAGTCTACCAAATTACTGCTGCTTTCATTTCAATATCGCCCCACCTACACAAACCTTCCTCAGAGAAACGTGGCCACATTGATAAATTCATGGAGCAACTATCTCAACATGGTTGGTGAATTTGGCCGTTCGTCAGAATGATGTACAAGACCGTCATCTCTTGAACTGCGTCTACCTGAAGTAGTAAACTCCGATTTCATTGCAGTTTGTGCTCACCGAGACGTATGGGAAGAGAGCACAGTTGGAAGCTACTCGTGCGGAGTGAGCTGACCGATCTGGACTAGAACTGTGGCGTGATCATTAAAGAGCCTGAGTCAACACAGCTCATCCACACGAAGCTCAATTCACACAGCTGAACTACCGTCGAACAGTTAAGTTCACCAGTTGTGTCCATCATGCTAACTAGAACAAGATGAATGTACACTCATTTGCAAACTAATTTGGTTTAGCTGAATCTCTCGTTTGTGATGTTCTCACAAGACGGATTTTGATGCTTACAACAACGTGAATCTCGTATTTCGCTGAAATCTCTTCCTCACAAGTTAAGTTCACTTGCCGGGCATCTTGATAATTACCAAGATTGTATACTGCGGACCACTTATAAATCTGATCTTAGCGTCATGGCCGAATAGAGGGCAACTTGGGCGTCAAGCCCAATTTCCGGGAAAGATATATATGTTGGCAAGAAATAGGTTCGAAAACGCCCGTTCCTCGGTCTCCTTCACATATCAGTTCAATGTTACGGATTACAAAGACAAGACAAAGCGGTCTTTCAAGGGAGGGACTCGATATTCTGAGGAAGAACTGGAGAGATACTGTGATCCCAAGGTGGTAATGTAAAGACTAGATTCAAGCGGGGGAGCTGTTCAAAAGGCGTTTGATAATACGCAACTAGGAGTATTGTATGGCACATTGACAACTGCTGTGGGAAGCTTGCTTCACAAATATATCTCCCCAACAACGAGGCTCTACTGATTCTGGTAGTATGCGAGCACACAGTTACTTCGCACTGTCTTAACCTTTCATTTGGAGTAGCCAACCTCTGGCCAACCAGTGTAATGAGGAACAGTAAGATGATGGATACCTCGGGCTTTTTTACATTTCGGTAAAAACGGTGTGTGTAATGGGAATAAAACTATACACGAAATCAGACGGTCACGCGAATATTTCACTCACCTATGCACACATATGAATTGCGGCAAAAGCAGCAAAAGCGAAACTCATGCTTCAAAGCTCAGTTTGAGGTAAAGGTCAACTAAGTTTCACATGAGAAAATGGACCATCACAAAATACGTTGTTTCGCTGATAAGCTGCTTCCACGGTTTCACCCTTTATCCATCAAAATTATTTCTCAGCACACTGAAGTTTGTTGCTCAGTTCGTCGCACAGTGACTGTGTCCCGTGTGGTTGACAGGCTTCACTAACTAAGAGCGTATGTACCGATGTACCAATGCACCGATATGTACACCAACTGTGAACTATATATCAAACACCCACATCAATGTTTCGGACAGCTTATTTTCATATCAACATGGTCCGCAAGTCAGAGTATACTGTATGTATTAACTGTATAAGATATATTCTCAAACCATACATGCAAACTTGTACGACAGTAGATTTCCTAGGGTCACTTGTGGTGCAACGCGCTCAAGTGTACTGTATTGTGAGCAATCTGTCTCTCGGTGTGGTACGCGTCACACTGAGCAAGCAAGCCACAATCAGAACTCTTTCCACCGCTCGCTACTGATTCTATGTGCATAATCTTTGTGAAGTTTCATACGTGCACTTTATCCTCAATCCGTTCCCGGAGTATGTGATGCGTTAATCTGAGTTGCCAGTTTTTGAGAGAACATTCGAACGGGACAATGATGACTAAGCGGAAGAGTTGTGCTCTGCTTTGTTAAATGTTGCGTTGTCTTCATTCCTAATGTATATAGCTACGTATTTCAAACCATGCCCCTAAACGATCTATGCTCACCCGAAGGTTCTACGTTACCTACTTCTTCATCGGACTTACCATGTGAATTTTTGAATAAGGACCGAACCAGTCCAACCTTGCGCTAAACTCGAGAAATACCCTGTGATCCTAGCCGGTTTTTAAAAGACACAAATGAGGTTTGAAGCCGCACACCTAATTTGTGCTAGTTCACTGCCGTATGTCTACGACTCCGGAATCAGAACAAAAGACAGTTGGACAAGTAGGTCCTGTCTTCCTCTGTGCAGCCGGCCCCTTAGAGAAGCCCCCCGTGGAGGCCAGAACAGTGTTCACCATTGGCTACCATTGAACCAAAATACAGTAAGCTGTATGAACTTGTACCGGCATTTCATCCCACACGACAAAGTGATGTACGCATACAGAGTGACCTTGTTAATTTCGTTACTCTCTGGTAGTGCGAGCAAACTTGCATTCCAAATATTAGTTTACTGATCAAAACGAAGAAACCAGTCGGATGTGACGGAACCAGTCGGCCTGACCACCATCGCCCTAGATCGATAGAAAAGCATACGAAGATGCGTAGAAGTTAAACCATTAAGAGACAGAGCATGTTTTCATGTCACCAACACACGTCATAGCTGGTTTCTCGGTATGTGCCACGTTTCGCGATGCATCAAAATGGCCCCATCGCACAGTCAGTGGCGCTTATCCATCAAAGCTATCGCCTTCAATCCGTAGGTAGTCTTTTCCCGAACCACCTGAACATACCACCGCCTCCAAGGCTTGGCTGTATGCCCAACACTCCCGTTTTCCGGTGATCGAAACTGTAGCAGCTGAATCCAACGTGCCTATGGTACACCGTTTATGGCTGATAAATTGATTGATTGGTCGCGATGCTTCTCAACCGCAGTGGGAACTGGAGTCGAATTTTATGATTTTTTATTAGCGGGTCTGGATGTATGAAATTAAAAATTACGGAGAACAACGGGTGAGCTTCGTCTAAGGCAGAAAGCCGCGTCCTAATGAAGAACTAATCAACTCTAATCGATGAGCACTTCTGGAAAAAACCGTTACCGAATGGTAGTGACTTCCATTGTGCAAACAGCATTCACTTTCTACAAAGAAATAACTTCGCGACTCAGTATTTTCTTCCAATGTGAAGACTCCACTATGCCAAAAATAATCCATCTAGCCTAAAAGAAACTATTCACAAAGTTGCTGAAAACTCTTCGACAGCCCACGACCGGTTTCGCTCCTCTTGGGGCTCCTCTTGGCGCAGTCGCCGAGTTTCCGTTAACTCCATGTTCTACTTCAACCCAAATTGCATGGAATTAGCGATATACACTCATTTGCAAACAACTTTGACTTTGCGGGAAACTCACCTGGAACCCAGCTGAATCTCTTTTTTGTGATGTTTCCAGGCAAATGAATGTGCTGCACCAGGCCACCTCATGTTTCAGTTGTTCGAGGCATCGCGATACATGTAAAGACGTAATACACTATTCATAAGGTTGCTGAACATTCTTCGACAGCCCACGACCGGTTTCGTCCTTCTTGGGGTTCATCAGGTGGGCGCAATCCCCGAGTTTCCGTCAACATCATAGATAAGAAATTCTGCTGGGTTCCAGGTGGGTCTCACGCAAAACCAAATTTGTTTGCAAATGAGTGTATTTCGAAATCAGTAACTATTTTATATTTGCAACATAACATTCGAGAATGAACCAAACAGCCATCGTATGGGAGTGGTTTACAGTACACCCGTGATTTCATGTATCTTACCAAATGAAACAAAACGGACCGGGACCCACTCATGCATAACAGATCTGGGTAAGTGATAATCCGTCTGTGCTTGAACGGACCTTAGTACTTGTTCGATCTGTGGAGTAGTAACAGAGTAGTTCTATTGATGGCTTGTCAATGGAGCTATTTGGCTTTCGCTGAAGAGACCAAGTCTGTGAGGCCCAACAAAGCAGTACGGAGCAAATGAAAAGCTAAGAATGTATGCATTGTTGCCCACTGTCACCAAAGACGCACAGTTCATACCAAACAACTTACCGAAGAATGACCAAGTAAATGCTCACATATTCAGACGAAGATGGTTCATGTAGAAGGACGCCACTTTCCGGAAAAAGGGGAAAAAAGTAAGTAGTGATTTATCCGAATTGTGGAAGAGCGTAGCTCGGTAAGTTTCTTAAAATTTTGTTCATTTAATGTTTTTTCTGTTTGTAAACTTCAGCTATGGCCTATGGGAGCTGAAAAACCAAGTTTTCGATTGTGGATTCGCCTTGGACCGAACGTACAAGTGGGCGATACCTCGAAAATGAGAACATTGTGGGTGTTCTGAATAGTGTTTCTTGTGAAGGGGAACATGTACTGCCACACAAAAAACCGTTCAGCTGTAGCACCCTTTCGGTGCCTAGCTGCCATGCCACACGAAGGAAGCACGAGAGCTGGGATACTGCATGGTTGCCCAAGCGTAGACAGGGAAAGTCGAGAGGCGGAGGTCGGGTTCGAACCACGTAACTTCCCGCCAGTAAATTCGCACTCCAACCACTTTGCTCATCTCGCTCCCACTGCCACACAAATGAGAGTAGAAATACTTATTCATCGACGAGGCTATGCTCATCCAGATTTAACAGTCAAAATAGAGTACAAAAAAGGTTTCGAAGCAGTGCGTTTGGGTTGTAATCCCCATTCCGTGATTATTCTGGATGGAAACGCGATCATTCAGGTGCGCCCAGCTTGCGCCCGCCTTTTATGTCATATGTCCACATTTCAAACCCTGGCACGACCGAAGGTGTACACTGTTGATGAGCGGAACTCGGATCCAGTGCTTAGCTCATAATGTGGACTCTCCGGAATAATTATCCCCTGGACAGGAAGAAGACTATGCATAAGGTGATGTGGATGTGATTTCTACAAATCCTACGACCACCTCCGGCTGATTTGGAAATTGTCCATTAGGTTTCAAGCGTCCGTGACGCTGACTGGGAAGTCCTGACAGGCGAGTCAATCGACCGACACAAACAAGGTCACCGTCCGAGAGATCGGGCAAGCCGATTGCACCATTTAAGTATGAATACGTTCGCCTTTTCAAACGTGGCAATCCAGGGGCGTCCATCGTGCGTTGGTGGAGTACCGGTAACAGGTTCGCCCCGCATGTTGAAATTATCACTCTGCTAAGCTTTGTTACCAACATTGCTTCGTGCACAAACCGCACGTTTTGCCTCTCCATTGAATTAGCAAAGTCCCAGGTAGTCTCATACCCTTATCTATGTTCTTGTCAAAAGACAGATATTCAAATTGCTAAAAATGGCCAGATGAACGACAACGATCGGATTCGACACCCATTCCTTCCCCATTCCTGAAGGTTCGTGAAAGAAAACTCTGAACTCCACATTGGTTGCGTTACCACACACAAAGGAAACGCCAGAAGACGTGGTCCGCGCGTGGATGTACCGAAAGAACTAGTTCATCACCCGATCATAGGTTTAGGAGTTCCACTAGTACACCGAAGGACAAACTTAAGTTAGAAATGAATCCAACTAATAATTAGGACTGGCAGGGACACCAGACTCCAGGCTTTCGACAGGTACCGGATAAAAAGACCATGTCAGCAAGCAGAGGAATGGATTTGAGTTTTCGGAAACGTAATCAGAATAAATCGGGACCATCGAATTCCGTACATTCAGCCATCCCACAAAGAGCGAATTCAACGAAATGTGCCGGTTAAAGTTTAACTCGGGAGCAAAGTCAAGGAAATCAAAAAATATGTCTAGAAAAATAACAAGCAGGAAGAATACAAAGGCATATAGACATTGTTTTCAGGTGTAATTGAGAACCGGGGGTGTGGAGACCAATCGTCCGCAGCGACAATGCTAAAAGGCCAACCGCCGCGGGTAGAATTTGGAAACGATAGATAGGATCGCAAAATTGTGTTGATTGGAGTTGACGTATCAAAAATTCACCACGTGTTTGATGGCATCCAAACACCGTAGACGATCTGGCAGGTAGAACACCTCAAAAATATGTGGAAACGGAGTGTCAGCACCCGCGACTCGAACAATTGGTGCTTCCAAGTTGAGAAAACAGTTTTCCTGAGAAAAAATAAGAGTACAGCCGGTTACATAGTGAAAACAAATTGTCTTTAAGAAAGTACAACTGGGTCACGAATCCACTGAACTAAAACAGTTCACTTCAGTTTATCAGCTAAAAACCATGTACCATGAGCACTTGGTTCCAGCTGCTGCAGTCTCGATCACCTGAAAGTGAGAGCGTGGGATATACAGCCAAACCTTGGAGTCAATGGCATGTTCAGTCAGTCCGGAAACTCGGCAGCATTGGAGAACATGGTACATGAACGTCAACAACTGTCTGCCACCCTAATTAACCATTGTTGAGTTGAGTGCCAAGGTTCGCATCCACAGAGGCGGCAATTGTCGATCCAATTCAGCTTAATGTTTAGTGTTTTCATAGTTCGTTGCCAAGTCATGCACTGTTCACTTCTCGGTTACTTCTACTCAGCACAGGGCTGGTGTGTGGAGTACATGTCCTAACCAGCATAGCCTATGAAGCGCGAGTAATTCGCTAATCGTGGGAAAGCTCTTTCCTCCTAAAACGATCCGGCGTACCTCAGCATTGCTAATCCGATGTTCCTACCAAACCCGACCAATGATTCGGACACAGCGATGGTCAAACGATGACAGTTGTTTTATGTCTTCTGCGTGTAGGGGCCACATTTCTAATCCCTACACTGCCGCAGTATAAATTCTACGCTCGACAGACAAACTGACGTCACGTCGGCGTCATAGATATCGGACATCCACAAAGGCTGTCCCGGTCTTCCAATTACGAGAAGTAATCTCGTCTCCAGCCAGTCCACCGGAACTTGCACAACTGTCCAGGTAAACAAATTTATCTACAACGTCGATTGCAAGCATGTGGTTTGCTTCATCCCACTCAGTCTTGTAGCAGCACTTTACACTTTGCAGGTTTGACGCGCAGACCAAGTCGTCCGGCAGACCTACTTTGGTCATTTAGAGTGATTCACAACTTCGAAGAATCTGAACTGAGAAGAGCAATATCGCCTGTATTGGAGTAAAACAGATCATTTCATTTAGGCCGCCCAACCACAGGTAAGGTGCCAACAGTATACTGATTTCAGCTACTTCGTTTATCTAAATGAGAGAGAATGGTGAGGGTTGATGGTGTATCAAAGTTAGAGGTTGGACAGCATGACTTGTCTGACACAACTGCAGTTTATACAACGGAACATTGAATCTGATACAAGGTCAACTGTCAGTTTGGGCCACGTCAGTTAGGGGCATTTACTCTTGGTGTGACTCGATCAGGGGTCTCCATTTAATTCCATTTTCACGGATTTCCATCTGTGAGCTGACACGCCGACAGTATTTCCCCTATTAGACTATTCACGGCGTCTAAAGGGAGCTCAAGTGGCATAACCAAAAACCAACTTATAGGAGAAAGGTATTTGGAAGATAAGCTTATCTATTAGTACTGACTACAACAGCTTCGTGTGTACGTAGGAGTTCACATAAGAGTTGTCTCATTGTTTCCAGGATGGACGATACGGTGACCGATCCCCCAACAAAAGGGAAAGCTTCTCATGGCAGTTTCTCGATGGGAGATTACTGTAATACAGATGGAATATATCTGATCGGCAGGTTTCCATAGTACCTGACGATCGAGTGTGAAGGGCAGTATTTTGACCTCTAAAACAGACTGCCCTTGGTCGTTAAAAGTTAGGCCGTCACGAAATGACTGGACCTTGGGGTGGTGTGACAGTTTATGTACCTCCATAATCCACTGAGCTATACTGGGAGATGTACGTATGGCAACCGCAGAGCCTCGAATACCAAGTTGCTCAGTGGGAAGACGACCGACTAACACAGTCTCCGAATAGAACGTTTTTCAGGATTGGCTTCCTAAGAATTTTACGCCGCTCTGGTGGTATTACGTCAAACGTCGCTGTCTTGCGCGTAGATTTTTGGCCTAATGCTTTAGTTGAGGACAATAACCGTCCACCCAAGTGCGACCATAGACAGCACAACTACAAGTAATGCTAGGCCAAATCGATATCGGAACTTGCTTACATGCATGCCACATACAGCAGGCTGGGTTAACGAGAACAGGCTACTGTTGATGCTTCTCCAGTGTCTTTAACGAGACCTTACCCCATCGATAGCGAGCTCTTCGTAGGCTCATCTTTGAGAACTGACAGCCCCTTACTCTGCGACGTCTAGGCGTACCTCGGCTACCACCGAAGCAGATAGTTCGAAATCAGTTTATCCGGCTGTGTTTACAATTCGCATTCATAAAGAAGCTTAACGGCGAACTTTTCTTGCTTGCACGATGGAGAGCCTTCTACTGATGTGTGATGTCTACCTAAAACGTAGATCTAAGACCCAACTACGATTGTTGAACTGACCTCCCCACCGGTATTTTCTCGCTTCCAGCTGCGCAAATCTGACGATAAAGAACCCCCACCAAGACTGGTTCTGTCAGTGTTCATACCGCCTTAAGCCATCAATAGAAAAGATCCGTTTGACTAACTACCTGTTAACAGCCGTCTGAATGTGGTGGAAGCATCCGGTAAATGCACTGGCGATCGATATGTGTCTAGCGTATCTATTCAGGTCTGCACTTTCAAAGACAGGCGCCTTATTACAGGAGGTTAAAGGCTCATGTAATGTTGTGGTTGTCGGAAAAATGAGCACGCAAGTAAACAGACTCAGTGCTGCTCAGGTTCAGTGAGGGTGGCCGTCCCGGGCTACAGTGCAGACACACGGACTGGGACGAAAACCTGCAACACTTATGTGCTGCTCACATAGAGTCTCTGTGCAGCACTCAATATGAAGTCCAGAGAACCAGTGTTTGATGAGGCGATAGACATTTCACTTGACGGATGCACTCAGAATTGCAAACTAAGATTGCTTGCCCATATGCAAGCATGCCGTGTTACCGTCTATCCCGTACATAAAGACGGAGATACGATCTGGAAAAACGGATAGAAAGTGTTGCGAAAAGTCTGGGGATTGTCCATTTCCCAGGTATAGGCTTCCCTGTGCTTGACTGATGTTAGCGACATTCATGCTATCAGCCACTATTTGGAGTGTTTGACTGAGTGTTGGAGATCCACATACTTCAAGTGTTTGTGGCAGTCCAGCACTATTCCCATCTCCCTATCCAATTTTCTTCTTTTCGTTACAGGAGTTCGTCTCAATACACTGACAATGAAGCAACGGTGATCTTGTCAGATTCTGCTGCTTAAAAGTAAGGATGCAGCTGGAGTAACTAGCCCGAAGTGTTCGGTGTATGCTCGTTGAGGGCAATGTCAGTCCAACTCTTATAAATCTGACCCTTCAAAAGTGAATCGATTAGCGCAATATAACACCAGGGTGGTGCACGAGAAATGGCAAGTACATTAGCATTAATAGTGATGTATACCTCTGGAAATGTAAGTACTGCGTCTACAGCTCTCTGCCGAAAAAGCGCTCATTACTGATTTCAACGTAGCGCCGACCATGTTGTCACAAAATCTTATTTCGGATTCAGTTCACTTCGTGAACCATGTGCACACGTACGGTGGTTCAGGTGGTCGCAGCTTATGGCCGCAGCAGGTAGTGTGGGAAAGAGGGTATACGGAAGACCATTTGAAACAAAAGGAGAAAAGTGGCGGATTAATGAGTAAGAACGAGAGAATGGATACAGTAGCACCACTTTTTGCATCACATCGCCATGGCGGTAAGTAACTTCAACTACTGATGTGGTAGGTCTCTGATACCCCAATCCTGAAGCCGACATGAACTAGTGTAGCCCGGACATTTTGCTGTTTCTCATGTTCCAACTTCGGGCCGTCCAACTTGCTTATCTTCCAGCCAAAACCTACCTCAGCAAACAGGGCACAGTGAGGCAATCGATCATCAGAATAAAGAGCACATGCCTGATCCAGTGTAGCTGATGCAGCCGAATAAACTCACCAATTGGTCAAACAAGTGATTTACTGTCAAAAAAGGCCTCAGTATTGCTAATTCGGTGTTTCCATGATAGATTCACAATGTCCCGAAGACACCGACAATGTTCATATCTTCAAAGCACAGCCCCACAACCATACATTAACAGTGGACACTGCCGCGTCATAGACCTTGTCTCCCACCGACAAGTTAATGTCACTGACTCCAAACGGGCCTAATTTGAAGGAATGCATAACAGGCTTTAGCGACTGGCCAGCAATGCTGCCATCCGACGCGATGCACCTACCCATGCAGGCAAATCTGTCCATTGTCTCTAGTGGTCCTGATTCCATGCCCAGCTTTGGTGGCGCACTCGCAGTCTTGTAATAGCACTTTGCACTGTGAGGGTGCAAAGCATACAACAAAACGCATATGGGCATTACTGGGGTTATTGAATGCACTATGTATCTAGATAGAATCTGAACCAAGTAACGCAATATCTTCCGCCTACTCCAAGTCTTTAGAGTCTTCCACGGGGAGAAGCTTCACAACAAAGGCAGAAGACATAGGGAATGTTTATCCGGTCACGGACTTAAGGGAAAAAGGTGACAAAACCCTGTCCTGACGTACACCACTTTTGGCGATGAATTCAGAAGAGTACTTTCCGTAAACTCACGGATGTTGGAGTATACCGAGTGGAAAGGTTTGACGAAAATGATGGAGAAGAAACATCATCACAAAGTAACGAAATCGGCTGAGTCCAATACTGTCTTCAGGTCAAAGCAGACAACAGTCGTTGGCCTTCTGTTTGTGTGGCGGTGCTCGAGAAGTTATCGTAAGGTGAAACTGTGGTCAATTCATCCACAATATGGGTGGAATCCGGCTTAGTTCCCACAACTGTCTCTCGCTAGTAAGCCTACATAGAGGCGATGGTGACTAAACCGATACCCGACTATTCTCACACTCACATCTAACGCTTTTGAAAAAAGAAGCGACGTCAGATATCTGCCGATCATCATCCCAATGCTCTACGTGAAATTTATCAGACTGCGAACTAGTTCACTGCCTCTATTCGCAAACATGGTAAAAAGAAGAGAGTGGAAAGCTGGTGCTTTGTTTAGCTTCGGTAGTTGGACCTCGTTTTTGATCTCAGCTTCTATTGGGACGAAACAGTTCACGTTCTAGTGTGAGGCTGTTAGTGCGTTGATTGTCATGCTGGACACCTCAGGTCAGCTAAATTGTTCTTGGAAGTCTTCGGCCACCGGAGCATGAATCAGGGCTTGGAGTGGATTTTGTGCCATCTTGCTCTGTAGTGCCTTCAAGGACCGGTGGCTTTCTTGGCACGCCGTCGCAAATAAGGCCGACTATTTCCAATCGGTGCCACCAGTTCCATTTATTGAGCTTCCCTTAGCCAACCCATATATACATTGATAATTCAGTATGGTGATTACCCATAGTTATGGTTGTACCGACGGATGGACACTGATCGGCTTTGTTCCGATGATGGTCATACTACGATCGCCATTTTATTCGGCTACTAACCATTAATGAGTAGTTGAAATGGTTGGCTATAAATGCATGGGGAATATCGTGGTCTCCGTCGCGATACCTAGGACTCAGTCGGAGAACAGTACGACTAAGTTAGGGGAATTATCTCATCTCTCCATCTTTTCTACATCAATAATCGGTGCAAGAAACCTGACTGTTTTCTGAAATAATCCCAATTTAACTCCGTTTATTGTATCCCCAGGAAACAAGGCATCGTGTGACTTAGTGCTAGCTTACGACAATCAATCCGAGGTGCCTATACCTCCAAACACTCATTCAAACAATGTGGATAGAAACCGACAACAAGAACACCGCTGACATCGTTTGGAAGCCATATATTCCAGTGTCTACAACCGGGTACAGTGGGGATCACGCGGTCTCCATCCTGGAAGGCGGATAGCACCGACAGCACCCAAACGTTTCGTAATCTCCTTCATACTCCTCTGCCCAAGTTGGGCATGGAAAACAAGCACTTTCTTCGGCAAATGATGGTTGAGCTTATGCATCACATGTCCCAACCAACGCAGTTTCTGGGGCTGGATACATTCTTCAATGGAATTACTCGTTGCACAACCGAAAACTCGCTTTCTGATTGTCTTGTTACGGATTCGCCGACACCAATCCACACGAGCTATGGTTCTGAGACAACGATTGTCGAACACCTGAAGACGTCTCAGTTCCGCTGCTCGAGCAGGCCAAGTCTCACAGCCATACAACAAAACAGCCCACACTACAGCTTGATACACAAATAGGTGAGCCGTTCAGATTCACCTATTGGAATGTTTATAAGATGCGTTCAGTTCTTGCCCTACTGAGTGAAGAATGCGAGGAGTCAGAATGAGTGTGCTTCAACCGACTCTCACGAAGACCTTCCCATTTTAATACGTCACAAATAAGGTGAAATTAGTAGTAATCGCCGAAAAGTCAATTAACACGTTGGCGACAAGTTGGCCATGTACATGGAAGGAGAAGTATTCTCCTAATAAATGCGGATAAGCAACATTACCATCAACACTGTCTTGAGCAGCAACACACCAGAAGTAAATCGAAGAACAAAATCTGGTGGAAAAACTAACAGGGTTGGCTACAACTCCATCGAGGCCCTGTGTCCACCCACCCTCGCAAAAAAATGAAGTGCTTACTAATCCTAAGGGTATTGAGGTAAACACATCTGAACAGCGGTATCAAGCTAGCGTTCTTATAAGAATTGCCAACCATTGCACGCAAAATCAAACAGTTTAGTTAGATCGTCCAACTAAAGTGTGACGGCATCCTCGCCATTGGAGTCGGTTACGTGCCGTCCCGTTAAGTTTGCAGCTATATGTAAGGAGAATCATGCGTACTCCAGCTAGGGAAGAGCTAAGGTCTTACAGCACTCAGTGACACTGTACCACTTTCCTTTCGAGATGCCATGTCACGAACTGTCACTCTCCCCAATCCTTTCGCTAGAGTTTAAAATGGAGACTATCACCTTTGCGGCAGAGGATGTTTGAGGACCCGTAGTGTTCCCATCAAGCGATAGAATAGCTAACGGTAGTTTAGCTACGTGTGTATACTCTCATTCTATACCTGTGAAACTTGCCCCCCCCCCTGATCCGAGTACCTTATGCGTCTTCAAGTGTTTGACCACCGGTGCGTTCGCTGCATAGCAAGATTAAACTGACTGCAGCGAGTGTGCAACGAAACGGTGCGTAAGCGGGCACTTGGTAGTGAACCCGATCCGTTAGAGTAGCATATTAAACTTACTAGGTTGAGGTGCCTGGAACATGTGCCACCTATGGCCGACTACCATCGGTCGAAGAAAGCGGTTTTCTATTCCAATCGAATGTTGGTGAAAGGTTCGCGGGGGACGCCACGTGAAATGACAGCGGTTACTGTCAAAATGAGTGCTTTGGGATCTTCGTGCCTTCCTGGCCGAGGCCCACGTGTTGCTGCTTGCACGTGGTTGGAAACTCTGCGGGACATGGCACACAACCGAAGCTAGTGGGGCAAATGCCGTCATTTTCTAGCAGAACTCTATTGCTAATGTTCGCCTGTTGTTGTGCCCTGGGCTCACGTCGGACAAGGTTCGCAAACGACGCTGATTTGATCCCGTTGATGACCCCTTATTCGTAAGCGTTTTCTTTATGGACACAGAATGTCTTCGCACAAAAGCTCCCACTTTTCCCTTCTCTTTGTATTCTCCCCTCATGGGTACATGGTAGTTAAGCACCAGTAAGTGTTACTGGTGTAACGGTGGATACTACTGATAAGAGTATGCGAGTAGTATGTTCTCTCGTAAATCCGCTTCGCGTCTCTTGAAAAGTGAGATCTATTACGAAGTTTGTGAAGTCACTTTGTAGCATTTTCGTGCATTCGAATAGCAGTTAATGAATATCCAGGAAAGTTTAGGAAGACGCGTTCAAGGAGAAGATGGATGTTCAGTTTTGTGAACAAGATGGGAATGAGAGTCTTGCCTTCCTGTCCAATAGTCTGCAACGGTTCAGTTGGTGTTTCCCTAATAAACAACTCCACAACGAAGGCCTTCTTCCTTTCACTGATATATTGCTGTCAATGATGAAGATAACGAATGACCACAGAATAACATTTAAGACGTAGGTGCATTGGAATGCATACGGTGCTTTTAGACAGAACACATATTGTAGATGAACTTCTGTCACGACAGGAACTTGAATTTTGCCTATTCTCATACAGGGTAATTTTGATGCCTGGGACGGTATTCGGAGGAGCAACTGAGACAATCTGGTGAGTCGAACATTTTCTCCCTGCACTGTCTCACCTTTATGATCCCCGGCTAAACTATCCACACCTAGTATGTTCCTGTAGCATACTTGAACAAACCGGCTGTGACGAAATAACGTCGATACCCATCATTGCTTGCTGACAAAGCCCTGAGGATATCTGAAAAGAAACAAAGCGGAACTACACATCGAGCAACATACTTGAATGGACGCGGACAGCTCGGCACCGAATCCGGAAGATAATGGAGCTTCGTGAGCGATCACACAGCGGCCGGTTTTACGAACAGACTAAGGTTTTTGAAAGAAGAGGAAGTGGAAATGTGTCACAGAGTGGTGTTCAACTATAGTATGGATGTACGCTAGCGAAGCATCAAAGTTGAAGACTAATGTTTTGTGCTGTCGATAACGACAGGGAGTGTTAAAACTTTCCTTAACGAGGCTGCTCCCTCAAAGCCCCCCCCACCATTAGCTCAGTGAGCCTCTTCATACAGCACGCAGATTAAATATCAAGATACTAGTTACAGCCAAGAGTGCTCATAGTTGTCTATTAGGGGTAAACAAGAGAAACCTATGAGGCATTCCGATTCCGACAACGCCTGCCCCTATGGCGTGCTAGTAATCAACTATTCACATTCCCGCACTACACTCTCTAACTTACCTAAACAACCTCATTTTATGCCTTCCATTCGATTTCGTATAGTTACTAACACTGGTCCAGTACACACTGCAACAATCAAAGCCATGAAAGGGAATAACTAACATCACCGCTAGGGAAACAACGCTCATCAATAATCTTATACGCAATTCTGACACATCACTCAGGAGTACAGCCTATAGTGTTCGGCCGCTATTACAACCTGGTCAGAAATCAGCACTAGTCCACACAGTTAGCATCCTCGAAATCGACGTTTGTTAGTTTTTGAGATCAGACTACGGAATTCTCCGAACACCACTTAGTGTTCGCTTCTTCTTCGTTCGTTTACTTGAGGGCATCGATACTGCATGTGGTTCGATTGTTGAATGGTCGACAGGATATCGGTTAACTTTAAACTTTGAGCCGTAGGACTCGGAGACACATTTGAATCGGGTAAAAGAAGTCCGGAGCACACAAGTCTATTTCAGGTGTTGATGGTTGCGGGATGTTGTTGAATGCACACTCACATGACTCTGGTTTGAACAATCGTTCTCCTGTCCTGGCACAATTTTTTTGATGAGTCCACACCAAAGGAGGAAGCACTGGACTCGAGTTCCGCTCATCTGTAGTGCATATTCGATAGCCGTGCCGGGTTTTGAACTCCTCTTATCTTACATGCGAGGCGAGTGTGTTGCCACTACTCCACCAGCGCACGCCGGACCCATCCGAATTTTTACATCTGAACAGGTTGAGAGGTTGGATTCCTGAGGGTTGGATTCTAGTTCCAGCTCAATGAACGTCTTCACGCAGCACACAGATACTAGCTGCAGATATGAAACCTCATATTGATCTATTAGAGGCGAACAAGAGAAACCTAGGGGACCGTCTGATTCCGACAATGGTGAACGCCTCCCTATATGGTGTACTGACAACTAACCATTCATATCGAGCACCGAATTCCGGAACAGCTGTTGGGGAAGTATGATCCGATTCTCGCCAAGCCACTTACTCTACGCACCGGTAGAGGCAGACAGGCCATATAGCATACAACTTTTTCAGTTTAGTTCCCATCCCTCCCCTTTCTTTCCTTTCCCCATTAGGGCCTCCTTTCTCAATGGTCGTACGGTATCGTAGTATCATTTTCTACTACTGGTGTATTGATATTCACAATGATGACAAAGAATCTGAATATTTCACATACAGTAAGGCAAGACCACCGTCAAAAAGTTCCGATAAAAAATCACGCCTCTGACACAGTAGGCTGACAAGAAAGACGTATGCAGTTTTCCGTTCACAACTATAGACAAACCAGATTGAACTGACCTTGTAAATCGTTTCTTCATCCCAAGGAACGATTGTACGCAAGTCAATCACCTCACAAGACACCCCTAACTCAGCTGCAGCGGCTGCTGTATCAAGCATCACGTGAACTTGCGTGCCCCAAGCGATCAGTGTGACATCGTTGCCTACGGAGGAAGTGAACGTAACGGTCAAAAGTGCACAGAGAAAGCAGGCCACCGCGTCACGTACAATGACCAACCATACTTCGGCTATAGTGAGACTGGTTCTATTTGTCAGGGGACGAAATAAAGGATATCGGCGTGTCGTAACGTTGAGCAAAGATAACGGAACATGAAATTCACAAGAATTGTTTCTCTAAACTAGCGAATTCATCATAAAAGTCTGTAAGTATGAAGTTCTATCCTACAGTGATGCAACACTCCTGCGCGGCTAGTTTCTTGTGGCTTGAATTCAGCGGACCGTACTTCAGCTAAGCACCTTATCGCTAAAAATTCGAAATACATTAGATCAAATGAGTTACTACTAATGATGCCTTCACTAGGGACAGGGTTTTCCATTACACTGCGAGAGATTACCTTCACGAACGACTTCGGCGGTTCCCAGCGGAATCGTGTAATGTTTCAGGGGCACCTCTTCTTGCGCAGCTCGATAGAGTATTTTCGGTTCGAAGAAAATACAGGGATTTGGATCTTCCGCACAGGCCAGAAGAAGTCCCTTTGCTTGGACTGGACCACGTGGAAAAACAACCTTTGCAAAGAAAAGAAGTTGGTGAATTCTTTATCACAGCTTGCATTGATGGGACAATGTGAGTGGTAAATTGCACCCAGTAGACGAAAATGAATAATTCTTGAAAAATAACAAATTGAAAAATGAAACACGTGACATCCGTGGTTAGATAACACTTCCTCTCGTCAGAAAATAGGACTAACGTAGCATGATGATAAAGGTTGGACGTTGCTACGACCCGCGAGGATGACACAGAGGACAGATGAAGGTGTCTATACTAGCTGGCTCCGGTCAATGCTTCCAGTGAACGATCGGTAACGAGAATAAACATACTAGGAGGATAGATTCACCAACAACTCCATATATTGGGATGCAATGCAAAAAGCCGGAGCAGAAGAAATACAACACCTCTAAGAATGAATGTGCTTTTACCTTGTTACGGCATGGGGGCGAGATGGCTCAATGGTTAGAGTGCGGATTTACTGACCGGAAAGACCCGTGGTCGAGCCCAACCTCTACCTCTCGACTTCCCCTGTCTAAGCTTGGGCAACCTAGCAGTATCCCAGCCCTCGTGCTTCTTTCGAGTGGCATGGCAGCTGGGGACGAAAAGGTGTTACAGCTGAACGATTGTTACGGCATACACGTCATGCTGAAGTTGCACATATAAAGTAACCTCCCGAAAAGAGAACAATATGGGGAGGATTCGTACTAAATTGTGGCTGACAGATAACATTGTAAGAGGGGTAAACCTGTTCTTGAAAGGGGTATTTCTTGAAGAAGATAGCTGCGTACGAAAGAGTCAACATTTGATTATGACTAAATTTTTGTGTCTGTATTGAATGCTGTCAAACCCCAGGCCAAGAGATATCTTGTTGTGTGAAGGGCCAGTGGAGGGAAGAAAAATCATATCGCATTCAGCTACAAGAACTGTTCAAAGAGGATGAAACAATTACTTATTGTGGATTAAATTTACCCAACAATGGTTAGAATTTTATGGCTTGGAACGATTTAAGTGAGAACAACGAAATCTGAAATAATTGTTCCCAGGAGAACAAAAACCACCAGAGACACATCTTTTGAATTTAAACGGCGTACACAAGGAATTCCTAAATCGATCAAAACCGGGTTACCCAGGAAAAAATTTCGCAACGAAGATTTATAAATATTGAATAGCCCCCGCAGGGCAAAACCCTCTTTCTTTATGATAACCATCCAAACTTTCCACCGATATTACGGCCCACCAAGAGAGTATTGGAACAAGGCCGACCGTCTCCAACGTTGAAATAAGCAGGAATTCACGTTAAACGACAATAGCTTAGCATTCCGAAGTCTGTGCCTGACCAGCGCATATGAAAGCACCAGCTGATCCGTAGGCATAAGCTAAGTGAACAGGACCCATCAGTTGATGACGCGCACGACCAAATGAACGAAGATCAGTTGCCTCACGTGCCACTAATTACAGAGATGAGCAAAGCAATAACTTAGTCGATAGACAACAATATGGTTCTTCTATAGCTGAGGAACTACCGAATCAAACGTCTGAAAGTTCACCTGCAGTCTAGCGATTGCACCAGATTAGAGTAGGGATACTCAAAACGAAGTTAGGTTGACCGACTGTTGTGTAGCTTCGTGCACAGTTCAGAGGAGGGCAGTTGTATATCCTGGGATGAGTCTACTTCACCAATTTTTTTTTAATTTTCTCCGTGGATCTCCGAGCGGCCATGTCAATCTCTCAGTTCTGATCCAGTGGTGGTGGAAATCTGATCGTGCCACTTTGGACTGCGGATACTCTCAAATACGCCTATTCTTATTTTCAAATGAGTTTCTGTTGTTGACAAGACCGGCAACAGGACAAACTTTTGACTCTTACATGCGGTCGTTTATATTTCGCCTGGATTCGGGACCGACAGATACCTTGGGCATGGAATGGGTCCAGACGCTTCTGTGCGCATCTTTGGTTCCTTTGGACCGACCGTTCTCGTCCATGGCTTGATCGGTGGCTCTCTGCTTTGCCCAGTCGCTGCACATCTCAAACCTCCCAGGATGGTTTTCAGCTGTTTGCCAGATAGCTGGCCTCTGCTTGCTTCACGGACAGTTTTTGTCTCCTATTCTGCTTGGTCTAATGGCTATTGATCCTGGCTTCACCTAGGGCTTTTGTCGCATCGCTCTACTCCGAGTAATATGTTCCTGTGGCTGCCGTAGTAATTCTGAAATTTCCAATGAGACTTCACCCTGTAAGTGAAGCCAGCCTGCGCTGAAAGGCTGACAGGCTGTAAAGCTGTTTCATTCCAGTTGGGAACAATCAACAATGCGCATTTGAAGAAACTCAAAGAAGTCTCGAACTCGCGACCCCCCGCTGAGTAGTTTGAACACTTAACCATCCAGCCACGAGCCGCTGAGCAGCAGTATGATTAGCTCGCACTTTCAATCACGGAAACTGTATCCCGGGGTCACTTATAGTCTGACTCCTCGAGTAACGACTACTCACGAAGGAGTTTTATCGTTTTGTGAAATTATTCTTCCTATGAGCCGTCACCATCAATTCTAAAATTGTTTGTTCAAATTGCTCGAATCGTTGTAATATCAGCCCAAACAGTAACTGAAAAGGCTGACTGATAACTGTTCGCATGCCGAAGTGGCCAAAACTGCAATGTACAACGATAGCGGATAACAAGTATGACTGATTGTTTGGACGTTCTAGCTGATCGGTTGGCACAGGAAGAGTGAACCAGACCCACCAGTCAATAAGGTGAACGGCCAAATAAGCCAGGCTTCACTGATGCAAGTAGCTAACACCTACCTGAGAGATCATTCACTTTAGCAATCCCCAATCATTCTATGTTCTGACCCCACAACGGATGGTTTATCCTAACTCAAAAATCAGAACAGGTAAACTAGCTAAGCCCCTCCATAAAAACAGTCCACTGTAGCGACCACCTGACATGATAGGGCACAAGGCCATAATCGGTCCTAACCATCACGTCAACATAATTTATATGACATCCAGCGACCCACAATGTGTTGAAAGTAGTGCGAATAACCTGATATAGTAATTGGCTGTCGAAATCTTGTCACGGTTTTTCACTTCTGCTTTCACAGGCCCGGTGCATTTCACTGTAGCTTCTCGATAAATGGTGCAGTAAAACCACAAACACTGCGGTTGCTCAGTCTATCCTGGCAACCCACACATACACACACCGTTAATTCAACTCAACGAGCATATCAATTCCCGGATTAATAGTATGGAAAATTTTTACGTCTCTTGGCTCATGGCCCAGGAACTGTTTGCCAAACTGACAGCCTGAAGATGCTGGCTGTTTCCAGCCGGCCATTTTCATAGGAAGTTGATGCGTCCCCAATCTGTGATCGCTCGGATCTGCTAGGTCTGAAATTCCGAGGTGACATTGTGTTGTCTATGAGCTAGTAAACAGTGCCACGCTCCTTACTGCGAACTTTTCTTTAACATGCTTGTAACATTGCATTGTGGACCTTAAATCCAAGTTTTGCCGGTTTGGGAATTTTTTTAATTATGGTCATGCCCTTTTCCTGGCTGATTACAGGCAACGTAACTGTAAGTGTAGCACGTAGGTACTCCTGTAGGAGTTTCAAAAGACCCTGCTTGATGCGTGAGCTTAGAGAACAACCAGATTTCGGTCTACCCAGTGCTTTCAGGCAACCCCATCTAGTAGCGACAAACCATTTTTTAGCTCACAACAACCAAAGTTTTTTTCAGAAACCATTAGAACATTGGTTTGACCTGAGAGAAATTTCCATGTGTAAGGAATATTTTCCTTGGCCCCGATTTTGCACCATTAAATCCCTTTAAAAAAAGATCCCAAACAAGGGGAAAATCGATCGGAAATCACGTAAAAATGCTGCACACAGAAATGCCACCGATAACCGAATCTCCCACATGATTTGAGTGCACCACAGCCTAATTGCTTACTGACCAGATAAACTGCAACTTCAATGTGGCGAAAACAATTATTTCTTTATGTAACATCGTCCCGGAGGGGATCCTCCGAAGGGTCATAACTCTCCTGGAGACGTCACAAGAGCTTTTTTCATTAGTCACGATTAATTGTTACCCATACGCCGAAGACTTAATCCAAAAGACCACCTGAGGAACCCCCTTCCCGGAGGATTACCCGTGTGAATCACGCCAACCTAGCATCAGAAGACAACGAATTACACTCAGGAAGAAGATACATTGTCTATAACACCCCCTGACTTAGTAGCCCCACTAGATTTCACGTCATTCGGAGGCAAGTAGCGAGGCTTCGCCTTAGTGAGGTCAGTTCAAAAGTTGCTATCATATTAGTTGATCAAATGATACTTCGAACTAATAAGCCAATAAGGGATAGAATATCAATCAGCAACTTTAAAGAGCTGAGGTTTAATACTCATTCGCACACTTTGTGTGCCAGGTACAACACCAATTAAATATCTAAAATATTGCTTCTTTGAGTATTTGCGTTCCCGACTTAGTACACATGCATCGACTTACAACTGACGGTGAGAAGCCTGAAATAGGTAGCAAGGAATCCCGAGATGTAATCGCTAAAAACGAAGCAAATTAAGCCTAACGGAATTTTAACACTGCAGCAGCACTTGTTATAAAACACGAACACACACAGACACATACATCTGTTTCGCACTAGCAAATCTCGCAACAGAGTGAAATAATTCAAACGAGATCGATTAAGTTCAGAAACGGTTAAGGAATGAAACGAGCAACTGCAACCGTCTTCATCGCTATCATGAACAGCAGTACACCAGTGGTGAAAACCATTGCTTAACCTTCGCACGCTTTTACAGCAACTGAGGTCGAATTCATGACAAGCATCGAGCCATGTACCCAGATGTTTGATCGCATGATTTAGTAGATATGTTGTGAGTTAACAAATGCCCTATTGTTACCGACCTCAGAATATGACCCCGGTGAGATCAATCAGTGGGACCCAGCAAAAACCAAAAGGTCCACGTCACTGGACTTCTCGACACTCAACGAAATCTGCACTACAACCTCGCGCCCAAAATTCAAGTCAACAGCTTTGAAATGATCAGACGCTTCTCAAATTCGATCGGAATTCAGATGAAGTATTCTGACTTCAGATTGCCGAATGAATCAGCAACCAGTCAGAACCAAAAATTCCAAAGTTGAGACCTCTAAGTGAAGCAACAGTATATTATGAAGGGAGAAACACTGCACAGCTGCTTCGTCCTTATTGAGAATCGTCAGCATCGCGCACCCTATGAAACCCCCAGAGAGTCTCGGACTCGCGGCCTTCCGGTTAGTCTGAATTAATCACACTGCTGGTCAGGAGCTAGTGGCCAAAAGGTTAGATTTTGAAACCACAAGTCGGAAGATCCCGGATTCGAGACTCTCTGTGGTTTCATGAGATGCAACCTGGCAGTATCCCAGCCCCCATGCTTCCTTCAGGTGGCATGGCAGCTAGGCACCTGAAGGGTGCTACAGCTGAACGCTTTCATGAGATGCGCGCTGCTGATGATTCCCAATAAGGATGCAGCACTTATACAGTGCTTCTCGGAATTCTCGGTGTAGACTGGCTTCACTTTCAGGAGAAAGCCCCAAATCTCCTCAGGCTTCCTGAAGTCGAATCCTTTCTAGATAGAATATTCACAGATTTTCTCCCTAAAATGGGATCATTATTCTTGGATTGATTTCAGAACGCAATGAAGGACTATTCGGAACTATGCATTAATCTTGTTATGGATATTACAAGCATTTGTTAAAAAAAAAATACGGCAAGTACGTACACATGCACCTCGTATATATANACCTCGTATATATATATATATATATATATATATATATAGTGGTCATTTTCTAATTCACCTCGACTTGTAGCTTAAATATACGAAAGCACGTGCGTCTGAATGGTATGCATCCAACGCAAAGTATCCATTATTTGATTGGTAAAGGATGCTCATTTGCCAACTAATTTGCCGTTAACGGAAAATTCGGCTGAACCTCTCTTTCATGGTATTTTTTTTACTGAACGCGCAGCACGAAGGTCACCTCATGTTTCAATCGGTACGATATTCGAAAGGGCAAAGCTGGCAGTGGGTTTCCGCAGAGCTAGTAGCAACCTTCTAGTAATGCGTTATGCCAAAAAAGCATACTTCGATATCTCGAACATCATATCAACTGAAGTATGAGATGTTGTGCCTCACATTAATTTGAGGGATACCATAAACAAGAGATCCAACTGGGGTTTGTTGAGTTTCCCGTGAGTATCGACATCGTTTGCAAATGGGTGTATTCCGCCAAGTGCGTAAAATTTAGTGTCCAATCAGAACATAAGGTTGGAACTAGAAGATTGTGCATTTCCAATGACCCTCGCCTCGAGAAAGATAAAACCGTAAATGTCGAGCCACCTTATAAGTAGTGTGTCGTGAAAGTGAATTACCAGCTGCTTACTTTTATTCCTGGAACATGTGCGAAAAATCCTTCAGGACTCTGTGAATGATATATTGCCCCGTGACCAACTGCTCCCACTGGAGCTCGGATGGTCAGCCGACCACAATCGAATAAGTTCCCCGACCGGTATCGAAACTTGGCGGCCTCGTTCACAATCTGATCAAAAGCCGGGAAAATGTAGTCGGCGAACTGAATCTCGGCAATTGCCACAGTACCGGATGCCGCCAGGCCTATAGCAAATCCCACAATACCCTGTTCTGACAAGGGCGTGTTAAACACCCGGTCTTGTCCTTGAACGAAAGAGACAGAGTACATTATTTATGGGAATGAAGCTTGCCAAATTTATCCCTCAGACCAACGGTACAACGGAAAACACCACCGAACCCAACGTCTTCGCCGAACACGCAAGAGTTTGGCTTTGTTTCTAGGACCGTTGAGATGGCATTTCCGATCGCCTGAAATAGATTCATTTGTTCAGTCGATCCTGCATTTTCTATAGGTTCACTTGGGTGATAGGTGAATGCATGAGAAGATAAAGATCTTGGAAGGATGGTACGAAGCGCGCTGCTTTGCCGCAACGCATTGTGTAACGAATATAATTGGCGGCAGATGGACATGACGGAAAGCTGAAATATATTGATATGTCAACGGATAAGTGATACTTGGTAAAGATGAGGTCTTAGTAAGCGCATTTGATGAGTGTCTAGAAACGTAGGGGACCCGTCCCTTCTAAGTTGATTATGCCATCTTTTTGTTTAGCAGCTTACTTCGCTGCCGTGAAGAGTGAAGCATTCTACAAGGAATATGAATACATATAACTGGTACCCAGTGAACAAAAGATCATCAAATTCGTACTTTTGATCACGGGTACTGAAGACGATGTCCATGAAGTCTATGACGCTAACCAGCTGTTTGGGGCACCTGAAAACGCTACCAAGACTCAGACGAACCTTTTGAACGGAAAGCCAGGGTGAACCTCTTCAGAAGTGAGTGGCCCGGAGAGTAAGCAAGAAACGTAGAATGGGTTCTTCCGTCCCTGAACGCATCCGATAGCAGTAATTCTCATGTAGACTACAAAGTGAGTAGGTCCATTTGGTCCGCTTAAAAAATCAAATCATTCAGCTGTAGCACCCTTTCGGTATCCAGATACCGTGCCAACGTGCTGCTGGTCCTGAAGACGTCTGATCTTTTCGAGGATGGCGGTGAACTTCTCAGCCAGTGCTTGTCTAGCCTTGGATCTATTTGGGGAGAAAGAGATCGTCCCAGACAACTGGGGATAATCGACAGTGGTGCCCATTTTCCAAAAGGGCACTCGCATTGAATGTAGTAACCACAGAGGTGCAAGTTTGACTCCTGCTGTGACAAGGCTTCTGGCGTCGCTGATTCTTCGACGTCTTTTGGTGGCACGCGAACCCTCGACTCGTGAGAACCAAGCGGAATTTCGACTATGTAGAGGCTGCGCTGACCAAATCTTCACACTCCATCAGATGTTGGAGCAACGCCACGTGTAGACGACCAACAATCTTGGTATTCCTTGACTTCAACGGTGCGTTCGATTCTGTCGATCGGTCAGTGTTGTTAACTACACTTGCTCAACAGGGTATGCCCCAGAAGTTTGTAAACATAATCCGATCCCTATATTCACACACTTCAGGGCGGGTGAGAGTGTATGGTGAGCTTTCGAAAAGCTTCCCTACAAAAAGTGGTTTCAGACAAGGATGTCCACTCTCTCCATTCTTATTCGACTTCATAATTGATGAAATAATGAGGCGAACACTGGACGGTCTCCAAAACCCCGGTGTTCAAATTGTTGCTGGTGAGAGCCTTGTAGATCTGGAGTACGCAGATAACATCGCCCTCATCTTTGAAGACCAAAGCGAAGCACAAGCTCTGTTGAATAGATTGACCACTATCATACCATCTTTTGGCATGCACCTCGCACCTTCAAAGTACAAATTCATGCTTCAGAACACGCAATCTGCGAACGTATCCTTTACAATTCAATGAGAATTACTGGAGGTGGTGGAAAACTTTACATACCTCGGTAGTTGCATTATCTCTGACGGAAATGTGTCTGATGAAATCAGTGCGAGAATCGCAAAGGCTCGAACCACAAATGGCGATATTATCCACATACGTATATGTCCCGGTAAGTTTTTCAACGCGTATTATGTCATCCATTGTCCTCTGAAAACACGCTACTCCATTCGTTACTTCGAAAGGTTCCTGGTTTTGGATGGCGTCAGCGTCTTAGCAACGAGGTGATTAGAAAACGGGTATTTGGTTGTGCGGCAGGTACTTCAGTCGGGGAAACATCCAGCATCACCGAATACAATTGCTCGGTCGTGTGCGACGCATGTCGAAACACCGTCTACCGAGACGAGTGTTGTTTTCCGTGCCTCCTTCAGAATGGCGCAAACCGCGAGGTGGACAACACTTGACTTGGCAGAAGGGCGTGAAAGGGATCACGAAGAGTTTGGGTGTTGTTGGTGTTGTGAGACTTCCAGGATGGAGTCCCCGTGACCCCACCTGTGCTTGGCTGGAGACGTTGCAAGAAATGGCCGCTGATCAATGCCAGCGGTGTTCGTGCTGTCAGTTTCTTTCCAGATTGTCTGCCTGTGTAGGCACCTCAGAACGCTTGGCATAAGTTAGCACTATGTCCCCTCCCTCATCCACTCTCTTCCTCTTTTTTACTCTAGGGGTTTAAATATAATAAGACAAACCTCATGGTTGTACGGCAGTGAGGCATCAGTGTCAACAATGACGTTGCTGTCTTTGATGATGATGATGATGCCATGCTAACAGAGAGAGGTAAGAAAGATGGGATACTACCAGGTTGCCCAAGCCTAGACGGAAGCAGTCGAGATAAAGGTCACGGCCGAACCACGTACCTTCCGGTCACGAAATTTGCACGTCAACCACTGTAGCGGGTGGTATAGATGAGAGCAGCCGGTTCGGCTGGCTCTCAATGATTTCAAGCAGTGAGTTTGGATCCCGTGGCTGCTCTTCTGTTTTTGAAGCTGGGCATTCAGTCAGATATGGCTTGTTAACGTACCAGTTCTATAGCGATTAACTTAACCATAAATCACCCTACCGATTCTTTTGAGAATGATTACAACACCCCAGCCCCTGTGAACAGGACGACAATCTCTCACACTTACATGACTTTTGTGTCGGAACGCCAACTTACCTTTCGTCACTGAGAGTACGTGCAAGTAGGACGGCGTCGTGTGTAAGTCTCAATCGTCTGTTTGCCATAACTTCTGTGCGACAGCAACCGTCAAGAGACTACGGATTGGTCATTGTTCCGTAGTTTAACAGGAGTGTACAAAATTCTGTCGTAGCCCCCTTTTGTTTTTGTAAAAGTAGTTCAAATGCATCCACGAGCATGTCAGCTTCACCTTTGGACTACGGATGGAATGCTGGGAATATGAGTAATGCTAAGCATTCAGATGAAACCACCGAATCGGTAGGGTGTGAACTAAACACCGTTGCCGGACACATGTTGATACGAGGCCGAAGGCTAAAAATATACCAGTTAAGTGATTGTAACCATCGCCGTTGTCTGAAACGATAAAAACTCCAGGCCACTTACTGAAGACACCGACGAATAGAATTTTTTGTCCGTTAACTGGTCCGGCGAAAGCCATATGGACATACGACCATTATTTTTCTGACCGTGGCCAAGGCTGCCATGATTGTCTCTTAGGCGAATTCTGGGTGGCCACGCACCGGAAAATGTTCCAGCATACCTATTTCATATGTTTAACTATAGCTTTCCAACAAACAGCTGTGAGCGAGGGTTCTCATACCGCTTATCCGATTGCGAAACGACGATTCTATCGCCGAAAAAAGGGCAATCAAAGATAACAGACAACGAATTTCGTCGTTGAAACAGCTGTCTAAATTCTCCTGGAAGCCAGGTTCCTGGTCAGCTGATTTGGTGGTACTCCATTACCTTCTGGTGTACATCGTCATTTTGTGTAGCATCATGAACCATGTCAAAAGTCACCGGCAGTTGGTTTATGGCTTCCAACACTGCAGCATGGACTTCCGATTCGACAGCAACGGCTGGTATGTCGGTACGATGTGGTTTCACCACACCCAAACCTACCAAGCACCAAAGCGTACCTTCCTATCCAATGTCCTCAGTTGAGACATTTTATGGTGAAGAGGTAGCCAAGCGGGACTGTGCCTCAAGATTGCAATCGGTTAACGTGCGGACTACGATACCTCCCTTGGAATCAAAAGCCAATATTCGTTTGTAACTCGTTACAAGTGTGAACTTTCGGTCGTATATCACTTTGTAAAAGTTCCCAACAATAAAGATGGTCAGTGCTTCGTTGTTAGCCTGGCAAGAGTTCGATGCATCAGTAGGAATGATCGGCAAACGATAGTTGAAATCCGCAAGAACTGCGGAAGTGGTCTCGTCACCGGTCTTAATACAAGCAGAGAGCCGTGTGACCATTCTCACCGACACCCCTTGGTCAGAAGTCGGGTATAGAATTCGTGCGAACGGTGTAGTAGCTCACCAAACCCAAAAAAGACCGAAGTTCAGAGGTGCTGAGTGGCGAAGCATTCTCATGATTGCAGCGGTGTTTCATAAGTCAAGCCGAAGACCATTTTCATCGACAATGAATAAGAGGTATTCCACTCCAACGGGAATTAACACTTCTCTTTCTGGTCGCTGGTTTGTTCGCTGAGCTGGGCAATTTGAGTGCAAACGTTTCACCACCAATCGAAGTGACATCATCAGTGCGTTGTTAGGGAGCGTAGTGGTGCGTGGCGATGGGTTGATTGTTGTGCCAGCACACCTACAATAACCAAACTAACTAAGCTACCATGGCCTATTTTATTTTACCGTGGCCTCAGACACGTTGAAATCATTAGTCACATCCCGAAGCTCAGTTCATTCAACAGCCTTCGAAGTTCGCACTCTAGAACAAGCTGGACAACAGACCAATCTCGCATGTACGTTGGATTTGCTGTCTACTTCTTGGTGCTGGAACGAGGATTCAAGACCAAAGTACGATTGTTGATCTGAGATCATCATTAGTTCCTTCTAACTTCTGGCTACGCACGCCGGGTGATCCAGAAGCCGCTGCGGTTGACCTTGCTGTTTTAAGCCACCATGTAGAAAAGTCTCTTCTCGAAAGTAGTCGCCCATGTGAGGCTCGTATGGCACCATCTGTGATAGTACCCAATAAATGAGCTGATAATTGCTGCCCGTTAACTGTACCTGTTTATGCTCACATAAACACTAGCTTTGTTCATCATTGTCAGCACTTTTAGCTGTAAAAATGGCGTCTATTTTGTACGGTGGTTACAGCTGTCAGTTTCGTTTGCAAATGAGCTGAGGAGGTAAGGTGGATAGCTACGTATTGGAGGCAGTAATTGATATAACTGATCCGTGAATAAAAGGGTGTCAGTGAACTTGATAGTGGAGGATAAAATCGATAATCGTTCAGCTGTAACACACTTTCGATGCCTAGCTGCCATGCTACTCAAAGGAAGTGCGAGGGCTGAGACACTGTCAAGTTGCCTAAGCCTGGACAGAGGAAGTCGAGAGGCGGAGGTCGGGTTCGAGTCATGGGCCTTCCGGTCAGCAAATTCGCGCTAACCACTGAGCCATCTCGCCCACATTGGAGGAGATAGAGAGGAGAAGCTATGAATTGTAGGCAGTCATTTGGATAGTTTTTGGTGCCGCTACCCCAGCGGCTTTCACATGTTGTCATGCGTCATCCAAGTGCACGTTACCAATGTATTGTTGATTTACTGTTGACAGCTCCGATCGGTGCCGCCGAGATATTGTGGCTCTCCAAAGATCGTGGGCTGGCGTGCTTCTTTCCCATTTGCGGAGCCTGAAGGAAAGCGAGTTGTCAGGCGTTCTCACGCTACGGTTTGATTGGAATCAAGTTGTGTGCCCCAGGAGGAACGGCAGACTTGAAGTGTGGCTATCTACCGGCGGCTGATAGTCACGTGATCCGACTAGATCCACGGTTGGTTTGTACTTGGTGAACGTTGGCTTACGTGTTCTGAGTGTTTACGTTAAAAATTCATGTTGGCCAGAAAAAGTTGAGGATAATTACACAGCCGGATGAGCCGTTCTCCGTCGTCCGTGAAACCTGCCTCGACTCCAAATCGACCACCCAGGTGTGATTCCAAAGAGATCAGACGACCGACCTGAGCGCATGTCACCCGCAAGGAGGACAATTTCCATACTCCTTGCTTGATAAATGAGCCCGGATGACTCTCAATGGAAAGTATACTTCTCAGCGTCGGAACTGCAGTCAGTTGGGTCACAGTCGCACCTTGTGGGACGACGTCCCAGTCAGTATGGTCCGCGGGATTATTGTACCACTCAAAACCGATCACCACGTCAAGGTTTCGACGTTGCTTTGATGCCACCAATGAGTTTCTACGATGCCCAGTTACGGTAAGCTAAGAGCTCGGATACGGTAAGTATCTGGAATATGAATAAGCAAGTAAGTAAACTTTGCGCTGCTGATCATCCTGGAGTTGAAGCAAGACCCACAGACAGCGACGAACGGCCGCTGTGAGTGTGTGCTGACCACAGAATCAACTGTGCAGTAGCACATTCGGAAATAACCGAAATCCCCTAGCCACACGACAGTCCCCAAGTACGAAACATCCAACGCCATTGGCTATGGATGGCGGGGATCAACTACTGACCACCGCACGTTCTGGAACACTTGCATGAATTGCTATCTCACACTTGTCTGTGACTGCTCCTTTTTGCGTTTTTCTGAGGGTGAGCTCGAGATAGTTCAGTGGGTAAGGCGCGCACTTACTGATCAAACGGCTACATGACTGCTCCTATCTAGGCTTGAGGAACCTGACAGGATTTTCAGTACTCGTGTTTCAATCGCGTGGTGTAGTAGCTAGGCCCTGTAAGGGTGCTCCAGCTGAACGATTATTCGACGGTGCACGATCGTGCACGAATTTCGAGATGCGTTCACCTTGCCTGGCTATTAAACTCTTGGATTCTAATGCGAAGCAAACTTACCAAAACCGCCTACTGAAGTCTCTTTCGGGCAATCCATCCTCTGATGTCGACTCTTACTGGAGACTACTATCCGCAACCGTGCAAGGCGCTAGATGCTTTGCCTGTGGAACAACAAAATCAACTATATCTAAGCACAAGGTACCTAGCATGACCATAAACTTGCTTGAAGCTCGGGCACGTCCTTCCTAGTCGGGAGTACAGTACCACTCAACGGGCTGCCAGATGTCAGGTGAACGACAGCATTTGCGTGGGTCTCAAGGATTGGTCCATCGTTCAACGCTGAACGGCGCCAGAGTCGTTGGACCGAAGAATTTTAACAGTAATTCAGATAGCCACATGCAGTCTCGCAGTCGAAGTTCCTGACCTGTAACGGAGCCATGACCGGTGAACTTAGAACCTGAAATACCTTTCTTCCCTCAGTTGTTATTGAGCTGCTGGCGCTGAATAGCTCCCACTTGCTCCGTTTAATGATGGAAGTACAATCCTCAGTCGGTATTTGTTCAACTTATTTGCCTTCACCTTGGTTGAGGAGACCATCTTAGTCAACTAGGGTGTCAGTATTGGGGCACCCAACATTTTCGCGTCCGGGTGCCGACTTTGCGCATACGCTAGACGTTTTCGCCCCCAGTTCCCAGCCAGTTTCGGACTCATGGGTCCGAAACTGGGTATACCTATTTCCTCCAACTGCAGTTGGAGGATTGTGTTGCATGAACTAAACCATAATTGGGTCTCGAACAGAAGTCACTTTCTGAATTGTGAGGTGTCGCGTCAAGATTTTCCTCGATTAAAACCGTTCTTATTGTTATGAAAGAATTTCACTCAATGGCTCAGCAATCGTCATTGTAAGGTGGTTTCTGCAGTCACCATGCCATAACTGACTGCAAATCTCGGATTGGGAGCCTTAGTGACGGGCAAATAAGTGGCCATTAGGAATAAAACAATCCTGCTACGAAAACACAAGGACAAGACATAAGATGTTGCGGTAGTTCGAGCGCAAGTTCGACCTTGAAACAATGCTGTCCGGTCGCTGCTCTTGATTGGTTATTCACGGATTCACGGATTGATACACAGGATCGAGGCTATTGCCCAAGTTTCCCGGGTCGCTTTTGTTCTTGTCGGTCAATGGCTTCCAGGGATAGTCCATTCAGTGAGCAGTACCAAATAACATTTAAGTCACGCATAATTTGCCTTTCGAAAGAAAAAGAAAAATCATAGGCCCTCCGCCTTGTTTCCAAAAATATTTACTGGAACTTTTACTGCAGTAGGTTCGAAATCGGTTTCGTTATTTACTTGTGCAATTTGGTGAATTATTTTTTGATGTTTAATCTAATTACGGTGATAACACGTGTCATTTTGTTGAATTTTTCATTCAGACAACCTGTTTATTGTAGCGTCTGTAATCCGTTGTCACATTTACCATTCTTCCTGAACTTGAACCACACTTTGTAACTGTCGTTCACATTGTATCATGACGTTTGTTTTAATGTTGAGAATACAATTTTCCGGCGCGACCTGCTGACTTCTTGCTGAACAAGCGTATTTACGCTCCGTTGAACTGTTTGTTGACTGCTGAACCAGTGGGACTAAATCTCTGTGTTTGTGTCAACTGTTGAACGTCACAATAAATCCCTGTGACATTTTTTAGCCGTGAATAATTTTCTTACTGTGGAATATATCACGCACGCGGAACCATCTGTGGGAAATTCCGACAAGTGAATATTTCCTTTCACAGCTAGTTACTGCATTTGGATCGGTGTAGTGGACTACTGGACCTACGCATTCGTGAGTCCCCATTTGACTACTCATTCCTTTCCTATGATTTTGTGATTTTGTATTGGTTACTTAGCTTGTTAATTTATCCAAACACGCTGATAAGGTCCTAGTCCGCTACAGTGTGCAACTCTGTCGCAACGCAACTTAATTCTGCGGCGCATCCATTTACTCCTAATCGTGATTCAGGTTATTATGGGTTGCCCTACGCCACATTTATCAGTGGACGAAATGGACGTCCATCGAGTGTACAGGTTTGTAGGATGGACAGGTAAACTAAAGGGATGAATCACCTGACCCGATGGTCTGCGCCGGCTCCCTCTACCGTAGGGTTGCTATGCCTTCCGCAACTAGTAACAGTTGCAAATAACGAAACCAAGTCTCCACTTCTAAGTCCGAAAGACCGGTGCAAGCGTTCCATTTTAGTGGAGATATTCGAGGAAAAATTCATATCTCTTTCGAAAGCCCCGGGGGATGCAAACGCGAGGAACGAATTGCCCGGGCGAACTTCAGTGACGAACTTTCCCTTGACCGAATACCAGTGCTCACCAGCCCGGATATTTGGTTCCCGCAACTTTCTGTATTGCAATGTGATTTCCAGTTCAAATGCATGTGGCTGATTTCCTTCCTCACGGTGCGATCCACCGTTGGCCCTCGGGCTCATGGGAGCTGACCAGTTCATCATGCAAATTCTCGAGCAACTCTCCGTAGGCTACCAGGCCACGGCTCTTCCGCGAATAGGTTATTTTAACGCTCTCAAGGCCTACTGGATGGAGCATAAACACATCGGATGTAGTGAGCATTTTACAATGACCCTGACCAACGTCATTCAAAAAAGCGCCTCTGTCCAACATGCCGTCGTTCCACCCTGCCGCCATACAGGCTAACTTCCATCTTTAATGGGTCTAGTTATCACCAACAAGAGACTTTTCGTTGATCATGCGTCAGTTAAAGCTCCGCTGGGACATTACTACCACTGTGTGCTAACCTCTGGTTTCATCCGTTACTGGGCCAGAAACCCGGAACCGCAAATGTGGAGTCGAAACTTCCGCCGTGCAGACTTCTCAGAAATGCGTGTCTTCCTTGATTAGGTGAAACTAGTACCAGCTTCAGTAGAGGAGACATAGGGAACCATTGCCCAGAGAATTCACGACGCTGGCATGGCCTTCGTCCCATAGAAACAAGCGCGCAACCGAATCGACCAAATGCTACCTAAAAGGATTCGGTGACTTCTGGAAACGATGCCTCCGCACCGGTCTTTGGCACCCGTTCCCACTGGAGCTCCCCAGGGCTCCATTTTTCGGACCACTTCTGTTTTTATTCCACGTTGACTATCTTTCAGCTATTCTATCGATTCCATGACTACTTTTTGTGGACGACTTGAGCTCCTACAGTTCCAATGCCAGCGCCCTCCAACCGGATGTAGGCACTACAAAGCAGTAGTTACCCGACTAGCATCTTCCGCTGAATGACAAAGGCGCACCTGCATATGGTTCGGAGGAGATCCAGTTAACGACTTCACCGTGCATGGTGAGAATGGGTCGGAAGACTTTGCAAGGATAGATGCCAAATATAATTTATGTACCTGGCTCTCTTCGAAAGCGTTCTCACTGCACTATGAGTAATTAACTCAATAGGCATTAGCCATTCCACGGATGATTTGGCGCACCTCCCACGTATTACTCACATGGACTTCCAAATACTCCATGGGGCCTAAATCAGACCACCACTTGGATATGCCAAACAAGTTATCCACACAGGACGAGAGAAAAACGTTATCCTTATTTAGCGTGTCCAACAAGCTGCTACAAAAATGGATGCAGGCCTCGAATCCGTTAATTATGGAAAAGGTCTTGCGGTGCTTGACCTCTTTCCCATCGAGCTTCGTCGCACCTCCCACGACTCACATGGACTTCCAAATACTCCATGGGGCCTAAATCAGACCACCACTTGGATATGCCAAACAAGTTATCCACACAGGACGAGAGAAAAACGTTATCCTTATTTAGCGTGTCCAACAAGCTGCTACAAAAATGGATGCAGGCCTCGAATCCGTTAATTATGGAAAAGGTCTTGCGGTGCTTGACCTCTTTCCCTGAAGTACCATCACCTACGAGGAAACATCTACGAGGCCTGTTTAAAAAGGGTTAGACCAACAGGTTTATCGCTGTTGACCCAAACAACACGGCGCAAACATGGGAAGAAAATTTCCGAGCTCAAATTAACAATAATGGTTTTATTCCCCAACTTGTAAGAAACTTGCTAATTGATGCATGGTCGGGTCGTTATAGCTGAGGAAGGTACAATCTACGAGGCGTGCTTATTGCGCGGGAAGTTAGCGCGGTTATGGGAAACAAAAACCAAGGACAATGGGCAATGGGTGCGACAACTTCAGTGATGAAGCTGGTTTACATGAACTAAAGCTGAAAACATTTTTTGGTCATGAGTGACCCTGGGCTGTGAGTCAATGGCCAGGTCACGAAAAGCAAAATTAGAAATAGAGATGGGATGATTCAAAGTGGAGAACAGTGGCATGTTTCGTCTCAAAAATATGGTCTAAATTGAAACTGATTAGACTCACTGGCGTCACTGTTGTAAGGAGGTCAGATGTAAAGGACAGTTTTCATGGGGAAATGGTTCCAGTGCATACGGCCAAACGAACACCGCAAACGACAATGAACTTAAGGAAGAGGCGAACCAAAATCATAGCCTGCAGTTGAGAACAAACTCTCCTCAGAGGCGGTTGGGGCTGGGTGGAAAATTTGCTCGCCATTGCCACTGCAGGGTCGAGGAAGCGACAGATGATGGCCGAGAGTAAAAACAAAATCGTTGCGGGAGTGTCATCAGGCAAGCGTTTCTCATTTTGGATAGTTGAGACCAGACGATTATTCTAGTACCCAGTTAAAACCACTTTCAGACCATCTATTAGTTGGGTCCTCGCGTTGGCAAACGTACTGCCTGGCGCTGGGAACTTAAAGGGCAGTGTTACACCGTATTTTCACTTATGACTTTCAGGTGAACCATAAGAAGAAAGCCGATCCATGGAGTTTGGGCTGAAGCCTAAGTCTTATGCATCAATCCGTGGATCCGGAATTGCTATCATTGCTGAGATAAGGTTCCACATTTGCTACCACGCCGTTTTTTACAGTTAATCGTTACATCAGTTGTTACAAGGATTGTTGCCTAGTGAGTAGTCCATTGCAACAATCGGATGACTCGCGTCTTGTTTTACAATCACCGTGCCTATCGACTGAGGGGGCGCGCAATATGCTACCTTGCTCAGAATGAGTATAAAACGGACACATAGACACATATGAGACAGGTGATTTTCTTCAGCGTTTATACTGCACAACGTTTCTGTTTTATGTTCACGTCGCTTTTCTTGACCTGAACGTGAACCACTCTTTGATCTTGTCATGGCACGCGTTGTTCAAATAAACATGCCGGTTTCGCTAGTTTTTGGCCGCCCTGCCTCGGGTTGATGTGTACTTTTGCATCTTGTTTGGAAAAACAAGATCCTAAGGCGGTGCATAGAAGCTGAGCTATTGCCACGATATTGTCTGTAAAATTCGGTTATTTTACCCTTTCATTTGTGATTGGCCTCCATTTTGAAGATTAGGCTTTTCGGGGTTTGCGCGCGGCTCAATGTGGCCTACGTGATCGACGGAAACAATCGGCAGACACCAAGTATGTAGATCGAACGTCAGGCAGAAAGCTTGACAGATATCATGCTTCTCCTTAAAACCAAATAAATGTAGATGTGTATAGTCAGAAAATATGGGAAACTTTGATGTGCCACACAGACTCCCTCAGAAAGCCGCGCAATGCTAAACAGCCTTCGGCATCTTTTGATGGAGAAAGTTGATGAAAAACTAAAAACGGGATGCTCGTTGTCTGCAAGGGCTATATGAGGGATCAGGCAATGATCCGAAATTCGGGAAATCTGCACATCATGCACCAAATGGCGTTGATTGCGAAGACATTGAGGCAACATTATAGCCAAATACAAATCATATGGCACATTGACCTACTTATCATGGAAGGGACACCGGCCGCACGCGAACCCCCAATTTGAGAAATAACTTAGGACAGAAGTTCCGAATTCCTTAAATTTTGACCACAGTTTCCTTTAGTTCCGTTGCTCTTTCCGACAGGTTCGTGATTAGTGACGTAATGCTTTTTTATCGAGATATGTTACCAGGACGGTGGTAATTTACTTCCAGATATTTTGAAAGGGCTGTATTATTTTCTTGACGAGCTGTGCATATCTGAGGAAGGGAATCCGTCACATGGATGCATCTACATCATTACTGCATAATTCATCAAGACGCCTCCAATTACCATACTGGACGGAAGGCGAGCCCCCCAAACGAAAATTTTGTACGGAGCTTCTCGGGGCTAATTCAACTCACGTGTTACACCTGGCTAGCACAACAGAGCCAGAAGACAGTCCAGTTTTCACCGCGGTAGAATTTACAACCGAAACCAGGTAGATGATCTCCCCGACATTAAGAACACTATGCCTTGTTTGGATGGGGTACCATTTAGTTTAGTTTTTTCATTTCGTAGACTTGTAATAGCATAAAGCTGCACTGTTTGTCACCCTTGAAAGTGCACTCATTTAAACAAAAGGCTTCAAACATCTGTCACCAAAACGTGTAGCCCAAATAGGCTGACACGATGGGAGATTCTCAACTTAGAAGGTCTAATAGCTTGCGGGAACTGAAATTCGGTTCGCTTCTAATAGAGGAGAACCTTTCCCTGCGAAGTCATTCATTGGCAAATACCAATGAAATAGCTGCAAGTCATTAGACAGAAGGGTAGGCATATCATATGCGCGTAGTCTTTAAAAGGTGAATGTAAGATCCGGACGGTTAAGGATCTCACAGGACGATTGCGACTATTAGATTATACACAGTTCGTAGCCAGTAGTCAATGGGAGCAGACAGACGTGGGGCAGTAGATGATATATTGAAGACTGACAGGAACTGGTTCTACAGAAAAACGGATTAGTAAGCATCATGAATTAGGAAAAAGTACAATCAACAATGACGCAATCTGCAGGAGCGGGAAGTAGTCACTGTCACAGCACGGATTTCTATAGGGGCAACAAGAAGTAAGTACCAAACGATGTGCAAACATACATATCGGGGCAGTCTGACAGTGTGAGTTGGCCATAACGGCGCAGGAGTCAGTACGTTCGGGATGTGAAGGACTGTCTTTCGGTCGGCGTCGACGCAGCCGCTCGTGTCGCGTGACAGGTCAGATTGCGCGGTTTCGTCCGTTCAAAACAAAGCTCAGCAAAGGCTATCTGCTAGGTGCGATACATAGGTAATACAAAATAAACAGCCATGTTGGACGTCTGGTTGGTGTAGTCGGTGACGCGTTCGCCCGCTGTCCGCATACTCTGGATTCGATACCCGGTCGGCGCGCTTTTCGGTCGGAGTGGACGCTCGTGGATAGGTGCAATCCAGACGAACTTACAAGCAATGACGGACGGGCAAATTAAGTATTGTCATCAGTTACTGAGGCATAAGCAGACCCTAAGCCGGGACGAAACAGGGGGAAAACGAGCAAAGAAACGACATGGTGTCATAATAAACAGATGCGAGTCACGTTACTCATGAGTAGTCAGAAAACCAGGAAAGTTACCGCTGGTCACCGTTGATTCGCAGGTGCAATCAACAGTGAACATTCCCACGCGTTCTTTGAACTTTCCCTGATATTTCTTGACCATCACACGATGGTAGACGAATACTGCAGAGCTGGAACGAGGTCACCGTTCAGACTCCTTCCTGGCTTAAGCCATTTTGACATCGTCTGCAAAGTTGGGAGGTACTCCTTCAGCCAACGGCTCCAAAACAGGTCGGCTAGGTGGTTAGCATGTCTCCAGGTTTTAGTTAGATTCCGTGAGTCAGCACAATGACTGGTCGTTGAAGGATTCGCGCTCGGGAGCAACAAATGGTTCGGCGTTAGAGCTGCGAAATCATTGGGGTCCGAAGTCAGCTTTACTAATAAGCGGTCATTGAGGATTTTTTCAATCTCAGTCAAAGTTGTCTGCAGCGTTCCATCGTTTACCAGTCTGTCTCCTAGTAAGGCCCGCAAAATTCGNCCAGGAAAGTTACCGCTGGTCACCGTTGATTCGCAGGTGCAATCAACAGTGAACATTCCCACGCGTTCTTTGAACTTTCCCTGATATTTCTTGACCATCACACGATGGTAGACGAATACTGCAGAGCTGTTCCACAATGTCCGGAAAAATCTTCGCCTTCCATTAAATGCATGGGCGGAGCTCGTACACCAAACCATAGAATACATGCACGTTTGATCACCGGTATACTTCGTACACCCCATTTTCCTTCAAAGGGTGCGTGCACTCTACCGATGTTCCAGTTACTTATATTGGGTCGGCCTCGGAAGCTTGTCAGTTCTGCACTTCTTCGGTTGTATCATTCCACTTCTGAAGCTGCACGGCGTCCAGTCTTTTCGATCCTCTACCTTCCTGAGTTGTGTAAACGCTTTTCCGACGGTCGGTAATAGCGGACAAGTCTTGCCACCGACCGCTAACCTTCCACGGCCCCAGTCCACTACTTCCAGGATTCTAATGACCCGCTCGATCTGCGTACCTATGGGGGAACGGTCGTGCCGTTTTCTGTCTAGCCCTTACCTGAGAAACAGTCGAGTTTTTTCGATCTCTCCTCCGTTGTTCTCCTAGCTCCCCCGGAGACAGGCGTGCTGCCAGCAACGACCCATTTTCCCGCCAAGTTGGAAAGTGTGGATGTCGACTGTACACCTGAATTAATGGATAACTTTGTGTTTCGCTGTATCGACACACGATGAGCTAAGAACACACTCAGCAAGCACGCTTCCATGTCACCTCTTTTGACAATCTCCTACTCTTTAATAGTTCGGTTTTTGCATCCACTTAGGCCGTTTGCTTGCGGATGATAGGGCGTCATCCTTAGCTGCTTGGTGCCCAGCTTCCACAAGCTACTCTTGAACTCTCCGCCCTCAAAGCAAGGCCACTGATCTGGTAAGATCATTTTAGTACCCTTGGTTGGCCATTTGGCGCATTACCACTCCGATGATCGTCGTCGCCCGTTGAATCGGTACGGCTGCCGTCCCGATCCACCACGGCAGGTGACGCCATTGTTACGAGATTCTGATTTTTGGCGGCTGTGACCGAAGAAGGCCAATGACGTAAAGTTACCAACGCTTCCAGATATCTTAAACATGGGGTGTGCTTCACCGTTGTATTTCCTTTCATCAGGTGACGTCGCTTACAGGCCACTACATATAGCCACGTATTATCTTGCTTCCCATCTCTGGCCAGACGTCCCCTGCCGAAGTACGTCGTATGTCTTGGCGTGCCCTGTGTGTGCCATGTCGTGGCTTCAGCTTCTGTCTCAATACGTGAGGCATATTGGTCAGCGCGGCCTCCAATTCGGTGGCGTTCCAGAACGTTATGTCAGCTTTGCTCGAGACCAGCCTATCAAAGTGATTCTGGAATATATCCAGTTCTCTGCCCCCTTCCCCGTTTTCAATACCTATTCCGTCCAACGAGGCGACTGAAAACTTCCTCAATACATTATCCTGTAACTGTAGTTGCACCAAATTTCTGGGATCCAGTTCGAGGCTTTTAGTGCCCATCATAATATTCAGGGCATCATATCCAACCCTTGTTCTTCGCAGTTAATCAGCCAGGTGATCATTCCTCCTTGGCAGTTGTCAGATCATGAAGTCGTACTCTTGTAACTGGAGTACCTGGTGCGCGAGCCTTTCGCTGATGACCTTTTCACGGATTCACGGATTTACGGATTGGTACACAGGATCGAGGCTTTTGCCCAAGTTTCCCGGGTCGGTTTTGTCATTGTCGGTCAGTGGATATCGTTCACCTGAAAGGCGCAAGTGAAAAAAGGGTGTTGCACTGCTCGATTGGTACAAGGATCGAGGCTTTTGCCCAAGTTTCCCGGGTCGGTTTTGTCATTGTCGGTCAGTGGATATCGTTCACCTGAAAGGCGCAAGTGAAAAAAGGGTGTTGCACTGCTCTTTATGTTCTCAGCGCAGGTCAGTATGCTTGCCAGCGCGAAGATTCGCATAAATAAGTGTCTAATAGAGCTTTAAACTGGGTCCTAGAAGGGGCGTGGACAACCATCGAAGGAAGGTCATTCCACGAATTTACTGCCCGAAATGAGAAAACATTTTGTCTAATGAATGTGTGTGCTCTGATCTTGAAAATTTTCTTGCTATGCCCCCGCCGTGTGTTTGCTGGGTCAATGGTAGAAAAACCTGTTGGCCAAGCTCTGTTCAAACAGGGCATAAGTAAGAATTAGGTCCCCTCGGAGTCGACGGTACTCCAGGGAAAGAGATNGTCTTTCGTATGAGTAGACAACTTGGTTGGCGTATTCCAGGAGCGGTCCGACGTAGGCCCCGTAGAGTATTTGGAAGTCCATGCGAGTAAAGTAATAGAAGGTGCGTCGGATCATCCGTAAAATGCCGCATGCCTTTTGGGCCGATTTCTCATGGTGTAGTGAGAAGGACAAGTTTGAGGAGACCCAGATGCCCAAATCCTTTCTGTCATCCATCCTCATGACGTTTTCTGGTCCTTTCTCACCATGCATAACAAAGGCATTCGCTGAGTCTTCTCCTTTGGACATATGGACGCACTTTTCATCATTCAGAGGAAGGCGTCAATCCAACGACCACTGCTTGGCAGCGTCTACGTCTATTTGGAGGGCGCTGGCATTGGTACTCTAGGATTTCAAGTCGTCCGCAAAAAGTAGACATGATTTCGCAAGAACGTCTGGGAGGTCATTGACGTAGATCAGAAACAGGAGTGGTCCCAAGACGGAGCCTTGGGGATATCCAATGGAGACCGGCGCTGGAGAGGAATAGGTCGAGCCTATTCTCACTCGGAATGATCTGTCTGATAGAAACGCCTTGATCCAGCGAAGGATTTTCCCTTGAATCCCGTAAGACTCGAGGTTGTGGAGCTGCGGGACGTGTGGGACCCTATCGAAGGCTTTCGAGAAGTCGAAAAATATGGCATCCGATATGAGTCCTTCGTCCTTGGCTTCGGTTAAGCTGTCCATAAACACGAGCATGTTTGTCACGCAAGAACGGTTTGGGAGAAATCCGTGTTGAGCTGGAGATATCAGATTGCTGGAAGTAAGGTGATCTAGGATGGCTCGCTTCAGAATGCGTTCCATCACCTTGCACGGCACGCTAGTGAGGCTTATAGGCCTATAGCTGCCAGGCGATAGTCGGTCACCAGTTTTGTAGATTGGCGTGACAATCGCTTCCTTCCAAGCACGGGGAAGGCGGCCTTCGTCAAGCGACTGACGAAACACCAAGTGTAAATGGTTTGCCAGTGTGGAGGACGTTTCTTTCAGGATCCTCGGATGGACCTCGTCGGGTCCCAATGCGCAGAATGGGTTGATCTGGTGCAAGATTTGACGAATGTCCTCCACCGTGAAGACCAAGCCGGTTAGAGGCTGTTCGTAGTTTCTCCTTGACAAGAATGGATGTGACGTGTACGCTGGGGCTGAGTATAGACACGCATAGTGTTCTCTGTAAGCCTCAGATACCACTGTTGGGTCATTCGCCGGTTCTCCGTTTCTGTCCCTCAAGGAGAACGCAGATGGCATGTTTCTGCGGCGGTGTCTCATGTACTTGAACAGTACGTTTTCGTTTTTTCGGGCGAGGTCCAGAATGGTAGCTTGTTTTCGTATGTTCCACTGGCGGATTTCCGATTTACAGCGGTTCCGCATTTCACGAAATGCCAGCTCATCTTCTGTGTCCCCTGTGGTCAACTTTTTGAAAAAGAGTTGGGATCCTTTTTCCAGAAGTCGCCGAATCCTTTTTGGCA
>NW_008751938.1:599139-637456 GCF_000715545.1 Opisthorchis viverrini
CAGCGGGATTTGGACCCACAGTGCATCGCAGAAGGGTGCAGGGGTGGTGTCAGCGAGGACAATCGGGATTGGTAGGGCCGCATGTAAGTACAGAGCAACCCCACCAGCCCTCCCTCGTTTTGAGTCACCTCGAAAAATAGAGAGATCTCCGCGTCAAAGACATCTGGTGTGAGCCAGGTCTCTGTGAGTGCGATTATGGACGGTTGTTCAAGGCAAGCTGACTGTTTAACATCGCCGAGTTTGTTGAAAAGGCTGAGGCAGTTTGTGTACAAGCATTTCAACACTGCCTCTGCTGCACCCGAGGGTGAGGAGCCGAAAGTTCAGTGACCAGGGTGGTTAGCAGACTTAATAGTTGTGCACCAGGTTTGAGTCTGAGTCCAAGGCACCAAGGGGGCCTCTGGAGCGATGTTGTCTTCTTCCGGCCTTTGTGGTTTCTGGGTGTGCTTTCCACCTTCGGGGTTTTTTTCGTTTCGTAAGAGCTCGGTTTGCTCGGGTTTTTTAGCTTTGGGGGAAGGAGTATTTTTCCCCACGGGCGAAAATTTCGACCGATGCTGTTTGTAGCTCTTTCAGTATCCCTTTTTCGTCGACCAGATTTGCGGTTGATCAAAGGTTTGCTGCAAGCTTTCGCCTTTCTGGATCCTTGGGCGTTTTGGCGCGGTTTAACCGGAAATGTGTCTCTGTGAGGCCCTGAGCACTGTATGGTGGCACCAATAGTTATGATTTTGGTGGCGCTCCCTAGAGTCTTGTTTTCCTGGAGGACTGCACCTTGAAGCCAGCCAGCAGTTTCTAATATGGCGAGTTTTATATAGCTTTTTCGGCTGCAGTCTCTCTTCTTCCGTGTTTGTGTGAACACCCGATCCGCCAGCGATCAGCGTGGCCAAGTGGATGTACGAGGGATTTTCTGGATGGCTGTAGTCATGTTTATGGCTTTGGGTGGTCTTGATTCACCCAGGGGGATCGTGATCGGTCTTGAAGTAAAATCTTTATCACAGCAAGTATAGCCTCCACTTATCCTGGACCCAGACACTCGCTTGACATTTTTTCTCCATGGCCAAGTTATGTTTGGCATTAGTCAGGACACGAATAGCGTATTCAGTGACCCATCCCTCTGCTTTAGAACCGCATCGATAACCTGTCACCGGCGTCCGCTGCAGCAGTTAACATCTTCCCGATCCTGGACAGTTCCAGGATCAGTAGCTGGTCCAGTACTCGCGTTTGACACGTTTGAAGGCCTCATGCACTTTCCTTGTTCATTCCAACAGACAATTCTGACGGAGTAAGCCTTAGAATGGAGCAGGAACTGTGTTTAAATCTTTGACAAACCGGTTGTTGTATGCTACTGGTTCAAGAAACCGCCGTAGGAACAAAGTTGAACTGAGAACATCACGGTTCTCGATCTTTGCCGTTATCTCTGGCAGTGATCTTACCTCTCCGTGACCCACCTCATTCCCCAGCAGTGTCACCGAGCTCCGAGCGAACTGTCTCTCGGCTTCATTTATCTGCAGGCCAGCCCTCTGGATGCGCCTCAATATGGCCTTTGAGTGAACTGCGTGCTCTGGTTCCGAATTCCTGTGCATGACGATATCGTCTCCGTATGCTGCAACATTCTATAGCCTCTTCCATAACCAAAGCCTCGGGCGCCGGAGTATGAACGGTGCCACCGATAAACTAAACTGCATCCGTCTAGATTAATATTGATTCCTTCCGACCGCGTAAGCCGTTTTCTGTCGGTCTTCTCACTTGTTAGTAACAGGAACGCAAGCCAAACACCATAAAATTTCGGGAATGCTGGGGGGAATCGAAGGTAGCCGTAACCGGAGGAACTACTACAACCCGGTTTGCGGTCATTTCATCCAGTCGCCGCGAGTCCACACATACCGGTATTCTCCGTTTGCCTTCGTTTCAGGCTAAACCGGGAGATTGTACACACTGTTGGCCTTCTCCAGATGCCATTTTCCAAGATCACTTCAACCTGCTTGTGGACCTCCTCCCCTTCATGGGGTGCCTGTGGACGGGGGCCGTAAAGTCGAAGACCTTCGTCGGGAGGGGTATTTCGTGTCTAATCCACGGCCAGGAGCCAAAAGGACCTTCCTTGCCTATGAACCGTTCAGGGTATGCCTTAGCTACAAACTGTACTGACGGCATATTACAAGACAGCAGTCTCCTGTCACGCAGTTTGCTCACGGCAGCTCTTGTGTAACCTTCAAGTTTGACTGAGCCATATTTGGCCACCAGTTCCCCCCAGTATTTCAAACACGGATTCTGCGCTATTGATAAAATCTGCTCCAAAAATTGTCTGCTCTATGGCTGAGAGAATCCAGAACTCATTTTGCCTAGGCGCACTGAGTTCATTGATAATCCGTCAGTTTGCATTCAGTATCCATCCGCTGCTTCCATATCTATTGCAAACGGTTTGCGTTTAGCTACATTCCCCTCTGACTCAGCGGCAACCTTGATCCTGTATCAATCAGGCAAAGCTCCCTGTTCCCGTCTATTTCTGAATTGTAGTCTGTTTCAAAGCACTAACCTGAACCTACACGGGAAAAGAGGAATAATCCAAAGTGTTTTTACTCATGGGAGACTGGGCACAACGACATATATTATTCCAGTGACTAGGCCTGCCACAGTTGTAACATCGGCTTGTTTGGGCGCCCCTCTATGATTCATTCTTGATTGTAACGAGCTGTTCGGCGAGTTAGTACACTCTGTTGTGAGGGTTCTTCAATGGTGACTTATCTCTCATCCCACGACTGCAAGGTGGCCAGTAGTGCCTCGGCCAACACCAGCGCCAGACGCACCAACTCCTCCATACTCAACTGGCCGGTTGCCCCCATTAAATGCAACTTGGCACCAGGCGCCATCTGCACGCATTCAACGGCGAATGCTGGAGTGACACTCTATCCAGTCCCGGCAAGGCACGATCCAACCACTGCAGTGGACTGGCGAAGAAACGATCGGTTCGTTTTGCAGCCCCACCGTGGCCGCCTTGAACCATCTCATGGCCTCCCGGAGGTAAGCAGGCTTGTCTAACTCCACTTGTAGGGCTTCCTTTGATGCGGCCCAGTCCATCGTTCGAAGAAAGCATTTGTCCGCATCCAGGGCCGCCTTCGTTCGGCCTGTGATGAATGTCTTCAGTACCGCTAACTAACCATCACCACATCCTCCCCAACTAACTGATCAACTATGGTCTCTGCTGTTATGCCATGGAAATTAATCTAACCGTCATTCCTGCATGTTCGTATCAACCAGCCGTTGATTGCAAACTGCTGTGTGAACAAAAAATGGAAAATTCCCGTTCAATTAAATGCTAATCTGATGAAGAAACAGTTTTTGGCCCAAGTCAAGGACCCACTTGTTAAGTGATACATCAATTGGCTCCTTTCAAAACATCCCATGTTGATAGATCAAGTCTGGTGTTTTTTATTCCTTCTTGGCTCATTCATGATGGCGCACTTGGACAAGTGTGACTTAGAAACGATGCGGAACCAACTTACTCTTTAAGGTAACATGCTTGAACCAAAGCTCATTTAGCGCGTCTGGGTTATATGAACAGCGCCTAAGTATTCTGGGTCGTTCAGTATTCGCCCAATGGAATCGAATATTTCAAAAGCTACGACGTGTCCCTGTTAGACTAAAAGAGTCAAACAACCGAGTTTAGAGTACGGATCCAGTGTTTAAAGGCCCTTCTGGGCATCCCTCTGCCTCAGCAATGCTAGGAAAGTATTCTTTTTCTGCCAGATATATGATGGCCTCAGTGGACAATGAAATTCGCTAAACTGCAAAAATGTGAACGTAGATCAGGATGGTTTTCGGTTTGAGCACATAGGCAACAAAATGCTAATTTTCGGCCTAAAAAGTTTTATTCCACCCGCGATTATTTTGCAGCTAAGATCATTGTGCGGCTGATAGGTCCTGAATTCTGGAGTTCACTCCGCTCTTGGTGAGAAACGCGCGTCGTAAAAAGGCCTGAAACCACCAGGCCATCCGACGCCGGCGGCTAGACGCACAATGTATTCGACCAATCTATAAAACCCTGTTGCTATTTGCGGCTCGATAACCGCGTACCTAGTTACCGCAGAAGCTGATGGAGTGCATCGTGGAACCCACAATTTTGTAGAACAGGCAGTATGTACTAGTGCTACAGTGGACAATACTGATGCGGCATGTGAGTAGTCTGTTTTCTCGTAAATCCGCTTTGCGCGGGGGGGGGTATTACGAAATTTGCGGATGGGGGTTATTACGAAATTTGCGGAAATACTTTGCAGTTTTAGTTTGCAATTATGTGACAGTCAATAAATATCCAGGAAAGTTCAAGAAGACGCGTTCAAAAAGAAGACAGATACCTAGTTTTTTAAACCAAGGTACACATGGAAGGTTTACCTTCCTGTCCGATAGTTTGTAACTGATTAGTTGGTCTTCTCTAATAAACAGCTTCGAAGCAAAGGGCTTTCTTTCTTTCACTACTAGTGTTCGTGAGCACGACGGAAATCGTCCCTCTAGGTGTAAGCCAACCTATGTGAGCTTGTATTCAGTGCAACGCCTGGATGCCTTGGCTTTCATGACGATTTTGTTGTCAAAAAATGTGAGGCCAGTTGTTCAGAAAACGCAGTTTTATCATTACCAATCGCAGCACAAATCTACATTCAGCACTCGCAGATGAAGAGACAATGGTGAAGAACTAAAAACGGTCAAAAAAGAGTGGTGACCAGGGCTCCGTTCACCCAGCTTGCGTGAAAGGCGCACTGATTTCCATCTCAGGCACCACGTTGAGGAGGAGATGCATTTCGTGGGAGAAAAAAACCACTTGCCACACACACACCCAACAAGACATGAAGGTTAAGACATGAATTTAATCTTGGGGCAACACTTACCTTTGTTCCTCTGAGTGAATTCACCTAGAGAAATCACTCCGAAATTCGAGTGAGCTGTCTACACAACTTTAATGCAGCCATGTATGACAATGACTGCACTGTACGCAGTCTACCGTCCACCCTTCGCAGGCGCCCTAGGGTGAACACAGACACTGCAGGTATCAGGGTCAATATACGACACCATTGGCTGCTTTTTGTAATGTACTACCACGGTACCACGCTTCGTGATGGTTCGCACCTAGTGATTACGCAACCTGACACATTGCAGGTAAGAGTTATCACCACGTAAATCAAGAATGCCGGCTGGCCCAACCATCTTGTTCTCGTGTACAGTAAGAGGACTCTTTCGGGCATGTCTGAGTTTGTCGTGTTGAAGGAACTGGACTTGTAGTTGCACATCACAGGCGCCTTCAAAGGGCTGGCGAGGAAATTCCGATATCACCAACAGCCACATAAATAGAGGCCGAGTTTCGCAGTTCGGCCATGAAAGCACCTGCCACCCTCAGCCATAACACAGCTTGGCACACAACCTGCACAAACTTGGTGAGCATCATGCATCAAAATCAGACAAACCCAGATGAACGATTGTCCCACAAATAATCTGTGTGATATTTAGAGCAACAATCTGGTCTAAGTACCGGTAGCTGACGGCTGAACACCGCTCAGTAGCAACAGCCACCTACCAGACTCAACTAACGGAAACAGCAACTGTCAGCGTTACTCAGCGGCTAAAGCCGCACGGCGATGTGGCAGTAACCACTGGCTCGTAAAGGAAGGCAGTGTGAAAGCGTTTCTCCAGACTTCTGCTCATACCTAGACACCGATAAACGGTGTTGAGAAGCGCAACATCTACTCTTTCTCCGCTGGGATTCTCGTAGTTCGGACTCACATTTCATGAAAGAATAATACTCACGACCGTGGAAGTGCTCTAGCACTCATCTTGTTACATTGTCTTCATCGGCCGATGCGTCCTATGGACATTAAATGACAATAAAATCTTATATGAAATCGTACCAAGGTGCGATATACTTGCCTTCGGAATAATGAAAGCCACTGATGCTGTGTTTGATGAAGCACCAGACACGGTTCTCAGAGATCCGGACCACACGCGAAGCGAACGAGGAATGAATGATTGTAGGATCTCACCGGCTTTTATAGGGTCCTGACGGCCTTGAAATACTAATAGCCCGGTTCAGACCGCAAGCCACCAAATCTGTCTGCTCACACATTGTTCTCGCTCTTTCATTTTTGCGGAGAATAGTGCAAGTTAAGTTAATCGCCCTTAGGTTGGACGTTTTGACTTAATTTCCTCCTAGAATTTTTATCAAAGAAATTCACTTCTCAAAAACGTGGATTAACTTCTGGACGCCAATCAATCATTAGCCTCGACAATATGTGGGAGCGCCGTTACAGGTGTGATGTTTCGGTAACTACACAGTCTGGAAGCTTGATTTCTATGCATTCGGGTAAATTACCGCCTTACATGTTAACGGAATGTCTATGCGACAGGACTTGCCCAAGCAGCTGTGCCCATGCCGACAGCAGTAAATACGTTCTCAGAGCATCCCATCCCAATAACAAGTAAATACTATTTTGGGTGTATTAGTTTACACGCTTCCTTTAGGGAGGGCCTTTTCTCCCTCGTTGGGAGCAAAGTCGTCATACTTCCCTTGCCATCTTCATTGTGAAACGAATGCACAACAGCCTGACACATCTTCCAGTGTCTCTAAAGTACAGGCGTATGCTGTTTTTTCTCCTGCATCCACACCATACTGTTTAGCTAAAAAAAATACCCTGTAATTTTACTCTGTACAGCAAGGTTGTCCACTTCGTAAGCGACTGCGGATGGCACTTTTGTTCACACTGAACTGCGAACAGGTCTACAGAAGGCCTGTCTGACAAAGTGCGCTATTAAGTAAAATCATGAGACCTTACTGTGAGTCTGCATGGATATTCGTTAAAACAGATTTGGTCGATTTTTCCAACTGCTTCCTGCTAATTAACAGGAACGAAACCATTTGTAGTAAATGCACCTTTTGGTGCATCAAAACCGCTTGACGTATGAGACAGACTATCGTTGATTTGCACTTAGTTCTCCATGAATGGTTTTTTGCGTTCAAGCTATGTAGAATGTGGGCCTATACGAATAATTTATTACAAGCTAGCAAGGACGTTCATGAAACAAGTCGAGGATACTGCGTTGGTGACAGGTGCAGGGTCTAGGAAGTCAGTCTGGGAAGAGAAATGGCAAACTGATGTATCGCGAGTGACCGTCTATTGGTTACGCCTGCACTGAGATTGCCAGACAACGCGCTAGAGAGAAGACAGGGAACTCGGGACACGGCTGTATGGTCAGGACAAAACATACAAAGCGTCTGCGTAAATATATAGCATGACTATAAGATCCGGACGGTTATGGATCTCACAGGACGATTGCGACTATTGGATTATACGCAGTTCGCAGCCAGTAGTCAATAGGAGCAGACAGACGTGGGGCAGCAGATGATATATTTAGGACTGACAGGAACTGGTTAATCAACAATGACGCAATCAGCAGGAGCGGGAAGTAGTCACTGACGCAGCACGAATTTATATAGGGCAGTCTGACAGTGTGAATTGGCCGTAACGGCGCAGGAGTCAGTACGTTTGGGATGTGAGGGACTGTCCTTCGGTCGGCGTCGACGCAGCCGTTCGTGTCGCGTGACAGGTCAGATTACGCGGTTTCGTCCGTTTAAACCAAAGCTCAGCAAAGGCTATCTGGCATGCGTGATACATGGGTAATATAAAATACTCGGCTGTCCGGGTGTCAGGTCGGTGTGGTCGGTTGCGCGTTCGCCTGCCGCCCGGAGGATCCGAGTTCAATACCCGGTCGGCCGCTTTTCCGTCGGAGTGGGCGCCCAAAATAGGTGCGATCGAGGCGAACTTGCAGGCAATGACGGACGGGCAACAAAATATTGGCATCACTTACTGAGGGATAAGCAGACCTTAAGTAGGAACAAAACGGGGGAAAAACGAGCAGCAAGAAAACGAAACGATGTCATAACAAACAGGTGTAAGTCATGTTACTCATGAGTAGTCAAAAAACAAGGAAAGTTACCCTTGTTCACCGTTGCTTCACAGGGGGAATCAACAATGACTAAATATGATCGTTCACTTGTTCGTTCTGTACAGCCAATGGCGGTGTCCCGGTCGTGAACAGTCTCAGGCCCACTACGGTCGTCATATGTTGCTAAGCCGTGTTTGGTGAGAGCCGCCAGCTCACCAAATTTCCGGACGTGTCGTATCGATGGTGACCTTGAGGATGCGTCACTCTCTGTACATGTGCTTTTTTCACGTCTGGGCTCGTCCTGACACAAACGTTGAAGCTTCTAGTTGGTCGTTCAGCCCACCACTTTTACCGACGATCTCAGACCATAACGATAGAAATCGACAATTCCTTCCTTACAGTACTTGTCGGTGCTTTGGTGCTACATGGTTTTTGTGGTACGCTAAGCCTCAGCGGTATACTGAATGAATCCTAAATAATTCGGTCTAGAAATTAACCAGTTTGTCAACTGATATAGATCCTTTTCAATCAGCTGGAAAATGTTTGGGATGTAGATCCCCATTAGTTGACGTGATCTCCAAACTGGGTTCCGATCTCTGGTTCATTACGAGCAATGCAAATCCACTCCTGACCAGATTAGTTAATGTATGCTGTCAATACCGACGGATACGGGTGTTGCATAAAGGGCCAATGATGTCTAATAGTCCTGAGAGACCTACTTAGTAGAGATGTGCAATTCTAACTAGACCAGACAAAGGCAGTTCTCCTTGGTGAGAAGGAAACATAGACAAAGCGTGTCGAGGACATGGGATGGACGATAAAAAGAGTGGGACATTGGAAATCGACTGCTTAAAACATCTGGCAAAAATTATCAGCAAGAAAACCTGGGGCAAACAAGCACGCTTATTCATCGCATGTGCATGCTTCCAAAAATCCACAGGTACGGCTGTCCGCTATTTGCTATACTTGATAACAGCAGCTCCACTTACTGGTTGAAAAGTCTGAACACCTGCGGAAACAGCCGTGTTCCCACAATCTTCAGGACACATCGTTCACTGCATTCACAATATCGGTAAAAATCAGATGTGTTTCTTAAATGTCCCATCCATTTTTACCCCTGATCCAACCTGTAACTTTGTTACCCAAGGAAATATCATCTTAAGTTGTCTTTATGATTTATGTTGAACGTACGCTATTTACTCCATGGATCCAGCATTAGAAATGAGACTCCATGGGGACTTTGCCTGACCCATCAACCCCTTATTCAAACAAACTTCTAGTTTAGGGGCAACATTCTGATGACACTTCTACCATCTTCTGCTGATATGTGGGGGTTTCGATTGATATTCCGTCCTCCATATAAAGTGTATCTATACCAAACAGCCCAAAGTGCATAATTAACGAGACTCTAGAGAGATTCAAACCCACGCCCTCCCGGCTGGTGACTGAACACTGATAAAAAAACTAATAAAATAACACATGATTCACTCATTGATACACAGGAGCTACTTCACCCCGTAATTTGACCAATCCAGTATCCCTATTTGCTGTGGTAGTGAGGTCGGCGACCACTTTTAATTCCTTGATGTCGTGTCGAATAAGAGAACGAACGGTACATTTCAGAGACGAATTTACCGAAAATCGACATGGTAAGATCAGTACACAAGTTTCCAACAATAATCACGTCCACTAACACAGACTTCCGAGCTTCTTTTGCATAGGTACCCGGTTCTCATGAGAACGGGGTACCGTATCCTTCAATTCAACATACGCTGCAGGTTTTCCAAGTTGAAACGGGTTGACATACGATGCTTAATGACCGCCTATATGACGGCGGTTACCATATCGCGAAGTCCATAATGAATTACAACGAACCTGTGGATCTCGCGATTTTTTGGCAGATAAAAGCGGGAGCAGTAAAAAAGTCCCAGCTTTGGCTCATCAGCAGTACTGTCTCACTTTGTACCTACCAAGCCAAGAGTCATTTGACAAGCACAGCACCCCAACATATCAACGGCCGCTAGATTCTTTTCTAAACGAAGACAGTTGATGCCGTAACATTATCTATGAAGAGAATCCCTTGACACCCTTGAGTTTAGGATCGACGTATATATTGCGGCTTGTTCGTGTTGTCCTGGGTCGACTGAAGTGAATCCGTTTGGTAACATAAGTGTTGATGGAAGTTCGTCTGCGTCGATCAGTGTAAAATGGCCTTTGGATTTCGGGCTTGAAGAGCCACAGCATCCACTTCTATCCAGCCATCCATTCGAACGCCTGCTTTAATTACGAACAGACCGGCTACGAGTCTCAAGCATCGAGTAGGTTGCAGCATATTTTCTATTGCATGATGCAAATCCGTAGCATGTTTCGTTGCTTTTCAAATAGTGATGATAACAAGAAAATTGTGTCGATAGTGTAGTGTGATGATTCTGCTGGAAGCGATGAACCCCAAATTTTATGGTGCATTTTCCCAAGTGGACTGCTCTGTGCACATCCCATACATCCAATCTTGGCAATAACCCCGTGGAAGGCGCCCATCGTTTCATAAAGCGCGACAATTCGGAAAGGCAATGTAAATCGTGTTGAATAATTCAATGGGCGTTATGCCTTTGACCAAGCGAAGTTCAAGCAATTAATCAGTTGGATGACAGTCTTGGACGATATGGTAGAAGTAGACCAAATATATCCTCGAATGGTTTCAAAGACAACTTGTTTGTTTCAGTTGAATATCGTGGATTCATTATCGGTGATTTAACACTCTGACCGTCTAGGGTAGTTTCGTTGAGAATAGCAAAACCCAACGCCTTCATACTAATCAGTAAAGCTGCATCCACCCGCTTTCCGTTTAGAATAGGAGAAAGCAGATAAATAACCTCTTCTGTGTACTTACAAATCCTTATTCCTGGTCTAGCGTATACCCGTTTGCTGTGCGTCGGACCTATTGGGGAAGAACTATGTGTGTACAATGCTATGCATTCACCGGTGTGAGCTGAAAGGATACCTCGAAACATCGCATGAATGGAACGTCGATCAAGTCAGTTCTGGCCAACTCCTTAAGTTGTATGCACTCTGACGAGATCCGACAAAGCAAACTTTTTCATCCGTGGATCGTCTGATATAATAACATCGTGCAGTTGACTTGTGGTCTCCAGTATCTGATCTTCCACTGGATCCCACTGCAAAGCCAACTGCCCTCACACACCACTGGTAGGTACAGCTAGCCAGAAGGACAGAAAACGCCAAAGTTATCAGATTAGGAAAATTCGGATGTAACGGAAGTGGGACACACTCATCCTGACCGAAGGATCGTAGTCCAAAAGCACACATGTGTCGTGAAAAAATTACACCAGCGATTCAGTGTATAATTCTACTACAGTATTTAACACTATTGTTTTGGATCATCATACGAACGTACAGTCAGACTTCATGTACAAACCAGTGTTGAGTAGCCTATGTCCTTTGGCATTTGCCTTTTCGCCGGATAGTATAGGTGTATTTCTTTCGGTGGTCGCTCTCGTGTCAAAAATAAATTCTGCTGCTCCCATAGTATATCAGGAGCGTAAAAGTACTCTACTCCTTCTCATGCGATACCCCTCCATTTCTTCTCTGAGTTGCGTCATACATTCCTACCATAAATATCTAGCGAGATGCAATAAGCTTGTATCAGATGTCTAATGCAAGAAAAAGCCCGACTCTTTGGTTCAAACGTGAACTGATGGCCTATACAGACGAAGACGTTTTGAACAGTCTGACATCACAGATATTGCATACCCTAGATAATGCGTCGCTGGAAACTTAGTCGTGGTTGGCAATGAGTAAAAACTGTAAAAAAAATATGAAAACAGCTGCGTGTCTTCAACTCCTTCGCCCCACTTAGTCGTGGCAATGAGTAAAAACTGTAAAAAAAATATGAAAACAGCTGCGTGTCTTCAACTCCTTCGCCCCGCACAATGTAACAACCAACACCCTAGTTGCTGGTGTTTCTTGCGTGTTTTAGAACTACTGGTTGTTGGGGATTTCTTTATACTGATGTCGATATACGGATTTTCCATATTTGACTGTTGTGCCCAGGCTGGGTCGCACAGTGAATGAATAGCGAATTACACTACTTGACCACTGCTTGCATACCAGCAAGGAACGCGCGTACGACATGTCACCCCCAACTCATCAGAGCCGGAGCTTGCTTTGCGTTCGTTGCGACACCGACGTGGGTTGTATGTAGGCGGCTAGCTCCCGCTTCCACAAAACTTTCCAGTATATCGCTCAGTACTCTCTACTTTCTTGGAATTCGCTGGGCTGAGTTCACACGTTACTAACACGAGGCGAAACCGAAGGGTACAATCGGTTCAGATGGAAGGGACGGTGGTCAGTAAAGACCACGTGGGATGGCTGAGTGACTGGATCCCTCAGAATCAAGCGACCTAGAAAAGCGCCCATCGTACGATCAAACGGCTGCCGTCCCTTCGCCATTTTACTGAGGAGGCCTGGCTTATGTGAATCCGGTTCTGTGTGAAAACTGAAAATCCATTCTGATGTGCCTCTTTATACCATTTCGATAAGTAATCGTTCCAAAAAATTTCCCAGCACCAGTGTTGTTGCACTTCAACCAACCTCCATAAGCGGGCTAGGAAAGATTGTCCCTCGAACTTGAAAGTATACAGGGGTTTGACTGTCAACACTCAACGAAAAATTGATATCGGCATCTTACCAACTTCCGACTACTCAGCTCCTGTATGGATGAATGCAAGCCTAAGCAGCCCACTTGCATAAGCTGATTTTCAGCCAAACATCTTTCAGTTGGGGTGCACAATCTAAGAAAGGATTTGTATAACGATTTGGTTTTGATGGGATGCTCACCTGGAACCCAACTGAATCTCTGGATTATGATGTCTTTCAGCAACTGCTGCACCAGAACGCTTCATGTCCATAAACGAGAGATGCAGCTGGATTCCAGGTGAGTCTCCCCTCAAAGCCAAATTGGCAAGCAAATGAGTATAGTTCGCTAACTTCGTGCAATTTGGGTTCAAGCAAAACATAAGATTGACGGAAACTGGAGGACTGCGCCTATCTGATGGGCCAGAAGAAGGGCGACACCGGTCGTGGGCTGTCGAAGAATGTTCAACAACCTTATGAGTAGTGTATTACATCCACATACGGATTCCTCTAATTATTTAGCGGTTGTCTTAACCATCCGTTGTCTTCATCCGTTGGTCCACATACTACACTATAAGAATTCCGTAAAATTATTGACACATGGTAGTTTTCAGAAGCCAGTTAAAACTATCTAATGATACAGATTCTGCAGCTGCCTACTGGTTCAACGAAAGCCAGAAAGGTAGCTAGGCACAATCTAACAATCCACCCTCGAAGAGGTTATCTTGAGGGCTACAGAACTCATAAACCATTCGTGCATCTTTTGACAAGTGGTGTGCAGAAACCTGGGTTATGGACACCAATGGGGGCACGCGGTAAATCCGAATAACAAGGTCTTCAGTCAAGATCAAGCAAGATGGTCGAAACTCGGTCCAACTTCCGTTCACACATCTAGCTTACTTTGACGTGAACGCATTGGTTGACGGTCTGTGTGCCTTCTATTGGGACCATAATGACAGAAATGTGGGCTTGCAATTTGTACTTCTGTCAACCTGAGTTTTGACTTGAAGCTTGTTGAATAGGGTGTAATCTTCCACCGGCAACAAGGCTCATAAATCATCCATTTTAAAGGTAACTGTCGGAGGTGATGTAATATCATCTCAGTCACCTTCTCTAATACAACCCAGAAACAGAATTATATGGTCGTCCCTGATTCCAAAGTTAAATACACACAGCTAACCCAAAGCTTGGGAAAAACGAAACAGAATCTCAGCAAAGTTATGCGATCAACCTGATCTCTGACCTTGAGCTGTTAAACTAATAACCACTGGTTTCGTGCGCAAATCACATCTACTCAACTATAAAACGCTCAGAAATAAACAAGATCAAGATTATTTCAGAGAATGTCTTTATTCATTGATCCCACCTAGTCTTTGGAACTTTGGTGGAAGCGCAGTTTCCCTGTGTTCACAAATGACGTGATAGATTGCAGCAAAAGCCCGGATACTTTTCGAGTACGTCAAAGGTTGCCCAAGGAAACTACTGAGCACTACTGAGTATATGGTCTAAATGAGGAGTTGCATTTCTCTACCGCCCATTTCAGTCATGTGGTTTTTGAATGACCCATCAAATACATAACACTGCTTGAATTTTTTGGGGGAAGCTTTGTCGTTCCACAACAGAAGTAACCTTTCTCATAGTTTTTCCTAAGGGTTTAAAGCTGTTCATCCTCAACTGCAACGTTACATATTCCTGAACCAGCGGCTCTCAACCGAGGGGATCCCTGCCTTGGGAGGAGGTAAAAGGGAGTTGAGGCCTCAATGTTTGAAGACAGTGACAGGTGGAATATTGAGTTAAATCCGATTCATTAGGTGTCTTATCACTTGAAGTCGATCGTCACTATTTTCTTATATTTTCGTTTTTGCGATTTCCACAAACCACAGACGTTGAAACGTCTGTAGTTGATAGAACCGCGCTTAACTCCCTTTATTTGTCAGTTTAACTTTATCATTTAAGTAATGCATGGATGAAAGGATAGCACGTTCCTAAACCAACTGTCTTTACTTTGTTAGTACAAGACAGAAGTATTGTCTGACCTCTTGTTTGAATCCCACCAGAGCTGCAGATTCCACAAATAAATGGGGTTTCAACACCTTTTGAGACCAAAGAAGACCGGTCAAAGTAATTCAGAAATGTGTGATGATTTTCTGTCCATCGTAGCCTCACCACTCTAGACAATAGGTACTTCCTAACGAACGGTCGAGTAGCCGGTAAGGGAGGCTGACAGCGTGCGCAGTCGATAGGGCATAAAAACTGTGGTCCGATATTGCATATTTGTGCTTAGCTTAATATGAGAGGATAGTATTTGGCTGATAGATTGCTTATCAGAGTTCAATTTTGCCATGAACTGTCAGTTTGTTCACTCAACGACAGGGTTTACATCAGCTCTTCAGCCTTTATCATTCTCCGGTTGACCGTGCTCTACAATGGACCCGTCAAGCCGCGTCAAGGCCGTTCTTCATGTAAGAAAACCAGGCTTATTTATTCCACTAACCATTTATCCTATACCCCGGTAACCATAATAAATAACGTGATTTGTGGTACTACTGAGGAGGTAGTCGAGTCTGATGTGAATCCCTGTTGAGTAGAACTTGACTTCGTGATAATTCACCCGTATGTTTGATTACTCCGTCCACGTACTTTTGATCTCCGCTTGTTTTGCTCGTCTGTACGCGCCATATTGGCCGTCCTGTCCGACACTGGTATATTACATTTTTGAATGTGCGCAACTAGCCTACATATCCATGCGTGTTCTTGCCCCGTTTGCTGATCGTGCCCTGACCTGTTCAGTCGTGATTTCCGTGTCATCGCACCGCCAAGTGCATGTGCGCAACTAGCCTACCTATCCATGCGTGTTCCTGCCCCGTTTGCTGATCGTGCCCTGACCTATTCTGTCGTGATTTCCGTGTCATCGCACCGCCAATCAGAATCACGAGTGTCCTCGCAAGGGACAACCGCAACCCACACTACATTCCGCTCGCCGTTGTGTGGCGCGCGGACCTTGACACTGCATTGTGTCGGTCAGTGATAGAGTTGTACACTTGTTGACACTACGAATGTGGTTTGCTGTATAAATATGCTTCGTTCTGTGTAACTAGTATCGTAGACTTTTGAGCGTAATTCTTCGTTTTGATTTTTGGGATCGTCAAACCTACGGGTGACTCAGGGTTTCGTACCGTGAAACCACAACATTCCTTGTCTCAAGGTCTGTGTCGCTGAATAAAATGACGCTGGATGACTGCAGACAGCAGGGCGATTTTCCTGTTTGGAAAACGGTAGTTCATACAATACCTAAGGGTATTAAACACAGAGCAATCAGCTGGTCTAGGCATCCTCTTCATTGTCAAACGAAAACCGCGTACGCACGTCACATTAGTAGCTGTCGTCATCTTGTTTCTCGATTAAGTCGGTTTTTGTGAGACGATGAGGGATCTCGACGTCTGATATGCTTTTCTTATCTCCAGGTAGCACAAGTGATCTTCTGTTGATTTCTGTGGACCAATGGTGATCTGTGCTGACTACTGAGTGTGAGTAGTGTGGTTTACACCCGTTTAATATACCGCCGCTTCGTTTCCTTGCAGCTCGTTTCCTCAGTCTGCTTGTCCTTTGGTAACTGATGTCAAGATTTGTTGCCTGTTGATTTTCGCTTGCAAATTCGCTTCAAATCTACCTATTTTCGAGTGTCTGCTCTGACGCAGAAACGGTCCTTTCTTATAGGACGAAATTTCCACTTGCAACAAATCCAGAAATTTTCTCACTACCAGTATGTTACTTCTCAGAAGGGGAAGGTTTTACCTTATTTTCGGTTTGATAATACCATTTTCAGGCCCACAAGCAGACACTCTCGTGGGCCTTTTGGTCCACGTTGACTACGAATTCACCTATCAGACTCATCGACCATGTGCCCGAACCGTTATATGAGGGCTACACTGTGAGCAGAATCTTGAGGTAATGTCACCTCTAATGAAGTGATACAAATAGGGCATTTTACTAAGAAAAACGAAATAGCTCAATTATCACTGGCCCGTTTTACCTCAGACAGGCACAAGCGCTTAGGACGGGTCCTAGATGGTATGTTTACAAAAAGTGCAGAGTAGAAGTTTCGCCTTATTAGTAGCACAGTCAAAATAACCGAAATTTGCCCATAACTCACAACTGGTCTCGTCCTGTTGTGTCCGCATGTGTGATGACTGATTGCGAGAAAAATCTGGCCAAGGGGTGGGATGTCGTCCATTGCGATGTCTGGACGCATCATTTTGACTCACATGCCTAACTAGAGTGTAGGTCCGCTCTCGGAAAGGTTACATGCGCTGCGCTATCCTGACAGTGACGGCTGATAGTTAATCTGATACGTACAAAGGACTGATACGCAATTTATTCCAACTGTTTTGGCTGATGATGGTAGGTTGCCGAAATGACTGCCTTCTATCCGAACTATCGGAGTTGGGAGATAGTTCAGGTGGTCAGATGACAAATATGTTTTTCAAAAAGTTCAATCAAAACTGTAGTTCTGTTGAGTGTGCACGTATCGGTTCTTACTGCAACTAATCACGGACAAAAAACGCAGTTTATTGACTGCTTAACCTACGTCACAACTGTCACTTACAAACCCAAAGTAAAACAAAGGTATCTGTTGATCTTCTTATTGCCTGGTTCTACGAAAAAAACGAGAAAATAGCACCACTTGTGCAGTAAGCCACGGGCATGTTGGTTAGTAATGCTGTGTTCTTGGATATTTTTAGTTTTTTCTTTATATTCCACTAACAGGCACTACGTCTTCCTAGTGCCGGGTTCTATGAAAAAAAAACGAGAAAATAGCACTCCTTGTGCAGTAAGCCACGGACATGTTGGCTAGTAATGCTGTGTTCTTGGGTATTTTTAGTCTTTTCTTTATATTCCACTAACAGGCACTACAACCTGAATTTGGAAGTGGGTTCTTCTCCATTATCGAGTTTCTTTATTTGGACTTTGGCTTGTATGTAGATCTACAGTGCATTACAGCGACGGTCCACGATCATACGTACTCATTGAGCCATGGGTTTGATAGACTGAGCGACACAAAACCCATAAATAGAAAACAATCAAAAGATCTCAGCATCTTTATCAGTGACACCGTCCAGCATCCCTGATGGGATGCAATCAAATTTGTACATATATCCATCAATCCGTCGTTCCGCCAGTGGAAGATAGGGTTGTGTTCTCCCCCACCATGTTGTGACTTACCCTGATTCCAAACAATATGTCCCTCCTATATGTTTAAACTATTAGTCAAGCTGGTGGGATTGTCTGCCTGTTACACTGAACTGGGACGATGAACCCATCCCTTCAAGAGTTCGTGCCAGATGCGGTCTGCGCCGTCATATCTGCAATCATCTAAACAGGTCCAGATCAATAAGTACACGGGCAATACACTAGCAAGAAAATGAATGGAGGAATTACTATGATGTCAAGTTACATTCAATGCACATAAAATTCAGTGAAACAGACTCCAATAAAATACGAAACAAACAGGTTGGCAGTGAAAACAAACAGACGACCTGAAATGTCGAATCAGCTAATGCTCCCATGGTTCTGAGCGGGGGGGCTCGCTCAGATGATGCTGAAACACAACCACCAGCTGATGTTATTTTGCGCACTATCCAAATCCGTTTTTATCGAACGAAGGTATATCAGTTTCCAACAATGGCAGTCTCAAACACGATAGAATCTCGATGCTTTTAATCTTATTTTAATGGCTGAACACTTGGAATTATTACAGACAGTAAAAAAAGGTGCACTTGACAAAGTCTGCAGTAAAAAAGCAAACACCTAGATTGCAAACTTGGATTCGAACCCCGCATGCATAACAGGCCACCAACTGTTTTAACGTGTGAGCGGTCGGAACAACGCACAACCAGTTTGTGACGCGTCTGTAGTAAAGTGTATAACAGTATGAAATCATGAGGCTTTATCGAGTAAATCGAATAAATTTCTTTATGGGAATGGATGTACAACGTCTACACATTTCTGTTCACCTCGCTCTCGTTTTAACAATCCTGCTGCTGTTCTGGTGCAATCATTCCGGAAAGCGCACACCAAAGGGGGCAAGGATCGGAGTCAATTTGTGCTCTTATTAGAGCTAATCAGCAGTGCATAACTTTGGTCGTAGTGGGACAGTTGGCATGCAAGTTGAGCGTGTTACCGTTACGCCGGCATACGCTGGACGCAGCTGAATTATCACGTTCGAACAGGTAAATCTGACTCGAACCTTGACCCAATGGCTGTCCTGCTGGTGTCGATCGATTACTCCGTCTGCCAAGAGGTTCTTCCAGTCACCTTCATTTCACCTGGTTTCAAGATCAACGGAAATTTCCTCTGTGAACAGTGCATACACGTACCAATTAAATTTGTATTTTCGTTGCATTTTTAAAATGATATTGATTCGGTTTTCGGGTGGGTGATGTTTGTTTGTTAACCAGTGTGCGTTAGGTAGTATAATCCGTCGTAATCGGACGGGGTAAAAGTCAAGTACACCGGTGATTTCCTTCTTCCTAGCACAACTCAGGTTGCTGTTGCCTAACGGAACAGGCTACTCATAAGTTTGATAAAAGCTCTTCGATAGCCCACAGCCGGTTTCGCCCTTCTTGACCTAGGCACAGTCCCCAAAATTCCCTCAACTCCCAAATTGTACGTCATTGGCGAAATGAGCTCATCCGTAAACATGCAGTGGCGATTGTGCATCACATTCAGTTGCAGAATATCACGAACGAGAGATTCAGCCGAGTCTTCTCTTAACACCAGCATGCAAATGAGTGTTAATCATCAATCCTAATTCAGCTTCAGCATTCAGTTGGTAGAGCATGGCTGGAAAATCCGTCTGAGTCCCACGGTGCAGTGAGTATGAGCTACAGGTACCTTAGCAGTAGAACCGGGATGTGGCAGAATGTAAGGTCTCCGTGGCAAAACCAAACCTTGTCACAATAGAACTGTTACTTGTTGTGGGCATTGCAAATGGCCATTCGTAATCACCTTATGCTATATGCAAGATACTATCAAGGGTTTTTCAACGATGTGGGTTTTCTTTGATGTAAGGTTCATCTAAAATATTCCACCATGAATAGGTGTAGCTACAAACTGATGTCTGCCTATGATCCAGTGAAGCAAGAGCGAAGAGCTGTGAAGGTGCTTTTGCGGTTATCCCAAGGTCCAACTTACAAATCGGTGACAAAAGTTTAGAAAATTCCGCCTGACATGTCCCAAAAAGGCAGAAAAGTTCTCGTACTTCTCTGTTTACGGTTCAGCTTATTCGATATGGTGTTACTTACCTCCACTATTCCTGCTCATCATAGACAGCTCCAGATGCTGATTCGAATGGTGCTCAAAACAGAAAGCTGCTGACCATAATGGGCGTCGTAACATCAACTTTATTCTGGTGTTAAGGCGCTTCAAATTTCATGCACAATGAACAGTACTCCTCAGAAAAGACAACTAGATGTCTTAAACTGTATCCTAGGCGGGGAATCTTATCGTGGGAGAGGGCCGCAACACAGACTTGCCGCACTAAAGTGACGTAATTTCACCCGTACTCGAGTGATTTGCAACAGTTTTCATGGGGTTAAGAGGGAATTTCCACTCCGTTTGGTTGATTATCCGATTATCCACGCATGCTAGCGCAACACGACGAACCTGTGTAATGGTTATCAACTCCAAATATCAGACATGACAGTGTAGTCTATTGGCGTTTCGTCCGCTGCTTCATCTAATCGGTACTTCAACTTTCAGCTGTTCAAGAGGACGGTGCCGTGTGATCGCTCAAAGCTAACCTACCAGTAAAGTCCAGTCAAGTTGAACACAATCCACTCATATGACTCGTTAGTGTACCAACTGTGTTGGATAGAAAACAGTCAATCTCGGATGCACTGAGTACCCGAAACCGTATCTCAGCGCCAAGGCAACTTTCCATTGACGAGAGAGAGAAAATGATCGAATGTTCGCAGACACGAACAAATGTAAGATGAAACAAAACGTGACGTTCATGGCGAGCCCAGTCTCCAACAAACCACCTCAACGTTGATCCCTCCAAGTCATACAAATGGAGTTTCAATTCAACAGAGGACACCAAATAGAGAATTGTTAGCTGCACTTGTGATTGTACACACACGCGGTCATGGATGCTAACATGTCAGACATATGACGCAGTTAGCTAACCAACCATGGTTGCCGACTCGTCAGTTGGTTATGATTCGCTTTGCCTCTGATTAGTCATCCCTTGTACTCTTGTGCACAACACGTTGACCCAATGGCTTATAAACTCGCGCTCTTCTTACTAGTGCGGGGCTATTTAGCACTGTGCTGGTAATCAGCTGTCCGAATCGATAGCAACTTATAAGTCTTGGTCGATTGCACAGCGCATTCTTGCTGGAGCGGAAAACCAGCAAGTTNTTAGCACTGTGCTGGTAATCAGCTGTCCGAATCGATAGCAACTTATAAGTCTTGGTCGATTGCACAGCGCATTCCTGCTGGAGCGGAAAACCAGTAAATTTGCACCCTGTGGTCCATGGGGTTGATCCCAGGAGAGGGTACAACCACGGAAAAAAGTTCACTGCCACAGATGTCTGCTCGACAAGTGAGCAGAAAATCCCCAATCTGTTTTTGTAGTGTTTCAGTCTACCTGAGCGTATCTCAACTTCTGTCTGTTTTTGTTTCGGTCATTCATTAGGACCGTTTTCCCAACCGACATACTTGCGAAATCATTCCAAGCCTCACGTTGTCCGAGCTGTTTGTATCCACCTTCGGATCGAAATTTCTTATCACACCCGTTCAGCACCTTTCTAGTCAGGCGGTATTACATCACGAAAGCTGCTTTTTATGTAGCACCTGAAAATTCAGTCAAATACCTTCAAGAACTGGACTGATGGGATACTTTTCACGTGAAACCCAAAGACGGACGAGGCGTGATCCCCTCCGGACGCTTCGTTTAGGTGCACCTCATAACCCCATCAACGCTAGACACAAAACTCTTGGCGACATTTCACTTGACTGTGTAGAACAATTCCAGCGACTTGCCCCCCCCCCCCGGGCTAAGCCTTCAGCGGAGAAGCATCGCATTAAGATTAACCACAACCCTAACTAGGATGATAGTCGTGGAGTTAGAGCAAACGGAGAAGCATCGCATTAAGATTAACCACAACCCTAACTAGGATGATAGTCGTGGAGTTAGAGCAAACGACAGCATGTCAGTAACATAAGGCGACGCCGCCTCCATGGAAAACAGAATTGCCACGTGGCCTTTCCCGGGGCTGTGCACTAACCAGCGGTAGCCACCGATCAGGAGACATCTGAAAAGCCGAGGGCCACTCATGGAAAAACCACCAGCCCCACGACACGCGGATAGTAAGGCGGGTGAACCGGACACAGGGACACGCCACAAAGGAACATGAGACCGGAAAACCTTTGCCGCTGCCGTTTCCACACTGGGAAACCCAAAACCTGCGCGCTTTAAGCTGACGTTACTCCTAGATCTGCATGCTAAGTGTTCAACCCGGGGTTCTGCGAACGGCAGGACAACCAGGTTATCGACATGTGGAAGCCACTTTGAAGAGTCCATACCTCAGAACCAGATTTTGGGGCAAAACATCTTAAACCAAAAACCACCAGTAGTCGGACCACGAGAGCCGAAATTGGGTATCCCGCCTTATCGACCACCAGCGTCGAGTTGCACGCAGGCCTCAATACAATAAGATAGCCAAACACCAGCAGCCCGGATCGAGAACAGCAGCAAACAAAATACCCCTGTGGTCGCGTACCCTACTAAGCTACCAATGATCATGGCTGTCAAACCTAATACAGCCACTATCCTCCCTTTCGCGGACGAAATATCCTCTAACGCCGGAACATCAAACAGCATGTTTTAGCAACTCTCAATACCAAGCTAAAAGCTGGAAAACGAAACTCGGACCCTGTGGTGGGAAATACCAACACCCTGATCATATGAACGAGTAAAAAGACAAGCATGAAACAGATGTTATTTACAAAGCGAACATATGATTAGAAGCACTTGCGGTGGACAATACCAGGACCGGATTCGTCGTACTCTTGCTTCGAGATCCACATCTGTTGGAATGTTGACAGAGAGGCTAGAATTGAACCACCTATCCACACCGAATACTTCCGCTCCGGTGGCGCAACTATCTTGATCTTCATCGTGCTCGGCGCCAACGCAGTAATCTCCTTCTGCATACGATCCGCAATACCCGGATACATCGTAGAACCACCAGACAAAACCGTGTTCGCATACAAATCCTTACGGATATCCACATCACACTTCATGATCGAGTTGTACGTAGTCTCGTGAATACCCGCAGACTCCATCCCAAGGAAACTCGGTTGGAACAACGCCTCCGGACACCTGAAACGCTCGTTACCTATCGTAATCACCTGCCCGTCCGGAAGCTCGTAGCTCTTCTCCAACGACGAACTCGCCGACGCAGTACCCATCTCCTGCTCAAAGTCAAGAGCAACATAGCACAGTTTCTCCTTGATATCACGCACAATCTCACGCTCGGCAGTCGTCGTGAAGCTGTACCCACGTTCCGTCAGGATCTTCATCAGGTAGTCCGTCAAATCACGACCAGCAAGGTCCAAACGAAGTATCGCATGCGGCAACGCATAGCCCTCGTAGATCGGCACCGTATGGGTCACACCATCACCAGAATCAAGCACAATACCCGTAGTACGACCCGACGCGTACAGAGACAACACTGCCTGAATGGCCACGTACATTGCCGGAGCATTGAAAGTCTCAAACATTATCTGCGTCATCTTCTCACGGTTCGCCTTCGGATTCAAAGGGGCCTCGGTCAACAGAACCGGGTGTTCCTCGGGGGCCACACGCAACTCGTTGTAGAAAGTGTGATGCCAGATCTTCTCCATGTCGTCCCAGTTCGTCACAATCCCGTGCTCAATAGGGTACTTCAGCGTCAGAATACCGCGTTTCGATTGGGCCTCATCACCCACATAGCTGTCTTTCTGTCCCATCCCAACCATCACACCTTGATGTCTCGGCCGTCCGACAATCGACGGGAACACAGCACGAGGGGCATCGTCTCCGGCGAATCCGGCCTTGCACATACCCGACCCATTGTCAATCACCAGGGCTGCAACGTCCTCATCACCCATCCTCGAGAGCACAAACTACGACTTGGATATGACCGAGCAAGGCGGTTCAAGCGTTGATTTTTATAGGACACATGGGTTGACGACAAACAACCAATCGTGTAGAGGTAAACGTTAGGCCTTCGTTGTTGCCATATTTGGTCATTTATAAGGCTGAACCAATCATTTGAGTGTGAGCGGGCGTAACTCTCATTCGACGCACTGAAAATCTGGTTACCCATTGGTTCACCGACTTTTCTCTGTCCGTCGTGCTCAACCGGCAACACATGCAATCCACGCGTTGGCTTTCGATCCGAGTGCATGCGTCGTTCGGCTGTACGGTTGCATGTCAACCTGCCCACAGGACAGCGTGTGTCGGTCTCATTTTGGCGTACTGATAGCGGAAGCTGGTCTATGCCAAACTTAGACCGATATCCGGTTTTCGAAGGCTGGCCGAACCTGACGAACAACTGTTCCCGGGCGATTTTCGTTTAAATTACTGGCTCGGCAGCACGTGGCAGTAACAAAAAATTGTGGAGATAATTCGCCAACGAAGCCACTTGACATTTACAGTGACTGTGAGGTGATTATATTTCAAGGACACTGATAGCAGCGCTCTGTCACAGGTTTCCTGTGGTGTGGCTGTTTTTGTCGCAAGTTTACTCTTAATGTAAAGGGTCGGGTCGGCGTTAGTCGAAATTAGAAGGTAGAAGGGATATTGGCAATCTGATTGCATCATATTGCTCAGCGAACAAACCAACGTCTACTGAACTCAGTGTAGTCACGAGTTTTACGGGTATCAACAGTCACGTAATTTTCCATCTCGAATAGGAGGCGCTGTGGTTGTAGTGGACCTTCGTTCTTGAAAGTGTTATTGGCATTCCGTGGCTGCAGTATTAGTGGTATTAGACGCAAGAGGAGTGACCCGAAGTTAATTAGTTCCGACTAATGACATGGCATTTGTTTTTTCACAACTGGTGAAATCCTCTTTCCTTCACCCTGAAGTCGTCACTAAGGCGATGAGCCTACTCAGAGAACAGTCCTGGCCTCAACCAGGCATTTATTTTGACCTTGTAATCAATGCCGCTGTGTCTTGCTACATCGATTGATGAAGAACACCTAGGATTTTCTAACCCAAACATTCTACATCCCGTCAACACTGTAACACAACTTTTGGTGAGTTCAGTCCCAACTGCCTAATTTCCTCTTCCCACAACAGGCTTGGAGGGAAACACTCAAACTTCAACATGCCATATGGTACGCAGCCTTCACACAACTTAAACTGGAAATAATTTCTTCTTTGAATATTTAGATCCGCATGGTTCCCACCTTTTCCCGGCAGTCTTCGATGCACAAGTTCATGGCAAGCAATAATGCAATTTCTCCAATCAAGTCTTCCAAAGTTCTTCACTCACGCATTGACAAACTAGTCCCACAGTTTATCACCCACACCCACCCAATCATTACCTTTGATCAGTTTCCATGGTATTTTACCATTTGGATATGATGCTTTCCTTGTTCTTTTCTTTCAGACGACGGATTGAATTCAATTTCCTTCAAATGAAAGAGTTCTTGCCATCACTATCAAACAACCTTCAGCTTTGCTCTCTGAATACTTCTCATTTCTCCTCCTAAGCGCGAGCTATTCTCTTTCGTGAGTTCAAACCGAGTTCACCAGGAAAATTAACAACACAACGGGACCCGGAAACATGTGAACGCTAGAACCCCCATATAAATTTACCAGCGCCTTTGAACCAACGCATTGTTTTCATCTCTGAACAGAATGTGACAAATTAGTGGGGTAAATCGCATATGAAAAAGGCATAACCACTGGACAAATCAACCCATTCTTAGGTTGAGAAGTATTCTAGTTGATACCTGGGCTCAAAGTGGCAGGCGACGAAGACGTTAGCACTCAGAGTACAGGTTGAATGTTTCAGCGAGATTTATGGGTTCAGATAAGACTGAGCACGCTGACAGTTTGTTGTTTGTTTACCCTAAAAGCTACTTTACCAAGTGTGTGGCAAAGAACTAAAAATAATAACGCTAGATTGAGTACATAATAATAAAGAGAGTCAAATGAAACAGATTCACTAAGCATTGTTCTCTTTAAAATAGTTTGTCGTTGGCCCAGGTCAGCGAATAAATACTAACCCAGTTATGGTTGTCCAGGGGTCTTCTATTGAACAGTTCTCGCATAGAATAGAATCAGAAGATAGTCTGGAATGTTTTGATACCAGAGTTAGTACGTGAAACTCGCGAATAATCGCTGTAAGTGCGAGCTAAACCAGAAGAGAAGGTCGAGACACGTGACCACGTTTATCATTGTGTGTACTTGTACGAAAACGCGTTTTTGTTAGTTTTTGCGTATTCAAACAAAAACATCTCTACATTTGACGAAATAAGTAATGTTATAGTGGAAAGGTACACAACAGAACAACAGAAGCCGGTTGGATAGTTGAGGAATATCACGAAGACCGAGGAACTACTTTGTCTGGTTAAAACAAATTATGATAATTAGCTGGCCATTGTTGACTGCAATTTTAACATGACTTTGCGTGAGCTTGTGGTGAATTTCTACGATGCATCGAGACTGGTATATCCGAACAAATGCCAAAAACTATGTAATCCTACGAGAATTTCTTCAGGTTCGAGTCAATGCTCCCGTGAAACGGCAAAATATAGACTGTCCCATTCTTGTCGTAATCAATTACCCGAAAATTTGTTGTGTAGTTTGTTTGAGACGACCAATATTAGCCGGTATTGTGGTTCATTTCGGTGCCATCAGTTGTTCATGAAACTTCGGGGCACAGTCCCGTTAAGAAACAACTTCGCGATATAATCCGAAAGGAACCTCAGCGTAAACGAATCAAATAACGCATGTGTTGGTCAATGTTCTCTCTTCCCTGAGTGGTGTGCGTTTTCGATCCACATCACCATCAGCTACGCCCACAGTGTTTGTTTAATGGGGCGAAAATTCGGTGGGCGTACTTTACACCGTGTTATATACCATTGTGAAAGGTTATTGGACCCCCCGCTCATGAGTAAGATCAATCAGGCGCATTACTACAAGCTTAATCAATAAGCGATTCTCACTAATTATGCCACTGAGGTGGTTAAAACACAAACGGTCACCATGTTAAATAGCAAATACCTGATGGTGCCTCGCCTGCAGCTAAGGTGCCGGGCGAAACAGCTAGTGGGACATACGAGTCGATGCACAGTGTATTTTGTTTGCTTGTGTGTACCTGTGCGTATCTGCCGTTTGCGTCTGAATTTTGGTTAGACAGTTTGATTTGACTTCGGTAAGGATACTAACCAGCCTACAATTATGAGGCGGTAAAATTCGCAAAAGCTACTGGAAATGAGGTTGAGCGTCGACTGGAGAGGGGTCGCATTTTGGAGAAGAATCTCTCAACAAAGTATAAGTAACATTCCGGAAATGCAAATGCCAGATGTGTTAGAAAGATCGTTAAAGGTGTGTCACATTTGCGATGGAGTTTCTGCTGGGTAAAGGTTGTGTTGTAACTCTCAGGTAGCCGGTAAAGGAGATCCTCCTAGGAACAGCTAGTGTTTAGGTTACTGACAGTGCGTAACCAAAGGAAAGGGCAAAAATGCACCTCTGGACCATTAACTGACGGACTTCACCTTTCAGATCACCTACTGAAAGACGACGATGCACATGAGTGACAGCAAAGATATGAAAAATAAGTGCCATCTGCTCCACCTACGTGAATGTTCTATCAAAAGTATGAAAAGGCTTTGCGTTTGCTCCCAAGACAGATGTGCTTGCACCAAAGACTCCTGCATGACGTTGACTTGGTTAATTTGGTTGTCTACATATAATGTAAAAGTAGCTAGCTTGTCTAGGAAGAAAAACTCTTCTTTCGGGTAAAGGCGCTTCAGCTTACGGGGTGCTGCCAGTTAGGTATGAAAGTATTAGTTTCCGTGAGGTTCCCACAATCCATTCAGCCCCCGGCTGAGGACATTGTAAAATGTGGCGGATCACTGTCAGCTTCGGTCCGAGTTGTCCAACCCATCATCATCAACATCATCATTATCGTCAGTTGTAACCGCGTACTAGTCATACAGTGGTTATAGCTAATACAACTTCGCTCACCACTGAGATGGGAAGATGAGGTAGGTAGCCGTGCAGTGGAGGCGGTAATTGATATATCTGATTCGTAAACACAGGGTAGTCAGTAGGCTTTTCATTGGTGAGATTAGGAGGGAAGCTATGCATTGAAGGCAATGGCTTGGATACACCAGCGCCATTGAGGGCTCGACTAGGCCATGTCTGACAGTATCTCTAATCGTCGATGTGTACCTTCTTGGGGTCCCCATCCGGGGATATGGCAATGACCAGCGCAGCTGAGTTTGCCGGCAACTGCTTTCATACTTCACTGTCAATTCATTGTTCGACCTCCCCTGGATCGTTTCCACTCTTCACGTGGTCGTGTAAGAACAGCCCTTCGAGGAAGCCGGTCAACTGGCATACGGAGCAAGAGGCCAAGCCAGTGCAACCTCTGAAGTGTGATCAGTTCATCTATAGTAGGCGAGTTATTTCTTTTGAATACCATGCGACGTACTTCATCATTACTGATCCTCTATCCCCACCGGACTCAGGCAATGCTCCGGAGACATCGAGGGTCAAAAGTTGAAATTTTTTTGACGTCCTCAGCACACAGCGGCCAGGTTTCTGATCCATATAGTATTCTGGAGCGCGCCGAAACATTGTAACCTCTACCCTTGACGCCTGCGCCACAAGTGATGTAGGTTCACGAAAACTGCTCTGACCTTCCCAATTCGGATGGAAATCTTATCTTTTGCGAGACCTCCGGGACTGATGCAGCTGTCCAAGTAGGAAAACTTATCTATTACATCGATCGGCTCATCTGCAAGCATGAGACCAGGGTTCGAGCCCACCCAGTCTTGCAGCAGCACTTTACACTTTACAGGGGTGAAGCGCATGCAGAATCGTGAGGCAGCGTTTTTTTGTATTACGATGGCATCAGGCCTAAGAAGGGCTATGTCGTCTAAGTACTCGATATCCGTAATTGAATGCCTCGGGAAAAATTTGATCCCACATGCACTAGAGGCTGGTAGTGAGTTCTACATGATCATGCCAGTGATGAAGTTGAACAGGGAAGGTGAAATTGGACAGCTTTGCCTGACACCATTTGATGTGGTGAAATCAGGTGAGAGTTTCCCGTATACCTTCACATGGCCGCGCGAGCTGGCATACAGCGTCTTAAGGAGAGTCAAGAAGTTATGGGGAACACCTTTGCTCCGCAGACACTGCCATAGTGTCTGACGGTCCGTGGAGTCAAAGGCAGCTTTCAGACCAAGAAACACAACCAGTGTTGGTTGCTGGAAACAGCGGTGCTGTTCCAGAATCTGTCGGAGGGTGAAGATATGATCGATGCATCCTCTTGCAGGAGAAAACCCAGCTTGGTTTTCACGGATCAGTCTCTCCATGTGTTTAGTCAGCCTTCAAAGGATAAGGCCAAAGAGCGTCTTCGATGCCACAGCTACTAGGCTGATGCCACGGTAGTGTTCACATAACGTTTGAAAATAGAAATAATTGTCGGCATGCCCCATTCTGCAGGCACTTTCTCGTCACTTCATATCACACCAATGAGCTTTGTTAGATAGGCCACCGGAGATTATCCGGTTTCTTTGAACAGGGTTGGACACGGACCGTGCGGTCCTGGTGCCTTCTCACGTTCCAGTATGGATATTTCGTATTTCTTCTTCTGACGGACAATTAAGGGTTACATTCCATTCGCACGTATGTGCTATCTCCCTAGGCTGTGTTGCAGCAGACCGATTAAACTGTTCTTTGAAGTGCTCAGCCCATCTTTCCAGTCGGCGTTTTGTGGATGAATTAATGGGCCTTTTTTCACTTATCGTTTAACTGACCGCTGCTTTCCTGGGGCCATTCGACCGTATCAGTTGATATAGGGCATGACTATTTCCGGTAGCAAAAGCCTTCATCTCCTGGGCTTTCGATGTTCACCAGCGCTCTCCGTCGTTCCTTAGGCTCTTCACTAGTTGGCCGTCGTACTCATTGTCTGATGGGATGGATTTACTGGTATCAATCATGACCAATGAACTCGACGATATCTAATGGTTTTTTGGTCGAATCGGAGAAGTTGGACAGACAGCACTAAACACCACTAGCGATACTCTTTCACATTTTGCCAGGCTTCATCCACGTGATCGAACGGGGTCCACGGTTTGTCTGTACTTGGTGGCCGTTAGGTTACGTGGTGCGAGCGTCTACGTTGAAAATTCGTATTAGCCAGAAACAGTTGATGATCAGCACACAACCGTGCGACCAGCATCGACTCCAAATCGACCACCCAGGTGTGATTCTAAGGATTCCAGACGACCGACTTGAGCATCTGTCACCCGCAAGGAGGACACTGTCCGTGCTCAGTGCTTTGATGATGACTCTCGATGGAAAGTACAGCTCTTACCGTCAGAATACAGTCCGTTGGGGCATAGGGCGACGCTACTAACAGACACGGTTTTTTTATGTCGAATAGCATTGAGCTGATTTGAGCTGAATAACCAAACGTTGCAAAATGACTGTTTACTGGAATGCCATCCATCGAAATACGTTCAAATCAAATTTTCAATGAGTTATCGCTTCTGGATCGATGGACACACGGAGGGAGAAATGTGAAAGAATTGAGCTTATTCTTGACGTTCTGAGATGCATAGCTACGCTTAGATCTTGTATGCATGATTCGGATACTCAGTACACATCCATCGTAAGAAATTATTAGGTCTCCGCAAGCATTAACTGTTTGTCAATTTTGCATACGGCACAGACGTTAAAGGACTCTATGTAGAAGGGATCTCGTGGATTCAAAAAGGTGTTATTTTGTTTATTGTTAATAGGCGGCGAGGAGCATAAGGCCCTTCGGTCAGGCAAGTGACAGCGAAATGACCCAGTGATGCTTGCCGGTGTGGTGGGACGTGGTTGGAAAGGGGCATCGGTGGACACAACTGTGTGGACAAATGATACTTCCCGGTTGCCCAGGCCGAGAAGAAAGTTTTAGTTGAGGAACCCCACCTTGAACTACTGACTCAAAAGTCTGACCCACAAGGCAGTGGAACAATGTAGAGTTTTGTTAGGGGACCCAGCCTCCAGCCTTTGATTCAAAAGTCTGACCTGCAAGCGGAAAGTGGGGTTTTCTTTGAGGACTCTTCTTGGAGCCGATGACTCAATAATCTGACCTTCTCGGATACGTGAGGCAGGCCTAACCCGAGGGTACAGGAAGTAAAGCACTGCTGTTTCACTCCTGATGTGGCTGTGTACGGCAGGTGCCTTTTGAGCAGCACCAGATTCTTTGGTTTTGGATTTCCACCGTATTGGATAAGGCGGTCACGGTTAACCATCGGGCGATCAGGTTTTTTCCGAGGGTACAGGAAGTAAAGCACTGCTGTTTCACTCCTGATATGGCTGTGTACGGCAGGTGCCTTTTGAGCAGCACCAGACTCTTTGGTTTTGGATTTCCACCGTATTGAATAACGCGGTCACGGTTAACCATCGGGCGATCAGGTTTTTTCGGGCCAACCTTTTCGTAACCCGTCCTTCTCGGTGGGAAGGGAGGTAGCATCGTTGCTCCCATGAGTATGGAGATCCTGGTCGCCTAGAGGGAACACCTTACTGCCTTCACTCTCCTATCTCAGAGAACAGTACGACTTTATCCCCAGACCACCTCGTAGCGCGATTACTCGTAGTACAATGTCTCGCCGCTCTTGGTCTAACTGCTCCCCTTTGACCTTTCTGGAATAGTCGAACGAAGCTCCAGCCAGCGCAGCCCCTTTCTGGATTAGTCGAACGAAGCTCCAGCCAGCGCAGCCCATGGTATCATTGTAATACTCAAGCCTGACCATCACTTCAAGATGACGTCTTTAGGTCAATATATCGGTTGGGCCCAACGGATGAACGAGAGTGGTTTTTTCCTCGTTTTGTATGCTAGTCTGGACCATGATCCCCTCCTTATTCATTTTCTGCTTTGATGTCGAGTCTTTTAAAATGAATTGAGAGTAGTAAGCAAACTGGCACCATGGTGAAGCACTGTGCAAGATTCTGAAGACAACTTCGTGTGCCTCTAAACTCTATATCAGTACTCGCACACGGCTGGTGATACTGTTACGAATGTTTTTGAGTGAGCATAGATGATGTGAAACGTGGTACACGAACCCAATAGCTTTTCGAACCGAGCGGATTTTCTTGACTAAATACCGCATTCAACCATTGTGTCTTACAAGTGACTGTGGTCTTGGGACTATTTTGCAACCAGACAGAAGGTCAGCGTGACTACCTTAACGATGAGCGACCATGGTTTGTTTTTTAGTCAGTGTCACAGCTATCCAAGATGATACGAATAAGAACGTATTCGCATTCATCCTACTCGAAGATTCCACCGACTTGAACATACGCTTAGTGGTCCTGTGAACCCGGATGGACAGTCTACCTCCGCAGTATTCGGATGATTTGTTTTTCAACTTTACAGAACCAGTAGTTGTCCTCAAACACTCGTAATTGGGGCTTTTCATAAGTATCTTTCATCCGACCTACTTGCACAGTATTCAAATTATTTTATCACTTGTCCTCAAGTTTCTTTATCACACCGTAAAGCTAAACGTAGTTTCGTTGAAATAACAAAGGCGCCCTTGGTGCTCCCACACTCTGCCAGGCAGCAAGATGGAAATTGGCATAGTAAATGGTTCGTTAGGAAACTGCGCAAGGCACTGATGCCAGAGTGAAATTAGAGTCCGCTTATCTGTCTTCTAGTATGGAAATTTGTGTCCGACTATCTAATTCAACTTCTTTGTGCGTGGAGCAAAATGAGTTGACCATAATGATGCCAATAGTTTCTGTCCCACCTGAAAAGCGAAGTTCGGAGCCAAAAAAACAAGTTGACTAGATCAGTCGTTCCCTCCCTCACTTTTGGATTTCAAATGCCCAATGACGCACTATACGTCTGTCCGTCTGTCAGGTCACATGGGCGTTCAGTATTCTCACAATATAATTGAATTGCACTTTTGAATTTCAAATGTCCAATGACGCGCTATACGTCTTTCCGTCTGGCCGTTCAGTATTCTCACAATATAATTGAATTTTCGAATGCTACGACGTGTCCCAGATGAACTAAACCAGACAGACAATCGAGTTCAGAATACCAATACAAACTTTTGTGCCCCATCTAGGCATCCCAGACTCCCTGTGATGCTGGGAAAGTATTCCACCAGGATTTTTCCGCCAGCGGTATGATTGCTTCAGTGAGCAATAAAATTTGCTGAGCTGCGAAAATATGAACGTAGATTAGGGTGGTTTTTTTGTTTGAGCACATACGCAACATAATGCAGCATTTTAGCGTAAAATTTTTATCACACCCGCAAAGGTTTTGCAGCTTAGATCATTAGATCATTTGATCATTAGATGATTAAATGATCATTAGATCATTTGCAGCTTAGATCATCATCATCACCGGTCACACGTCTGTGGTTGACATGTCTCGTGAGGCCCCGGTCACACGTCTGTGGTTGACATGTCTCTGCGGTAACAACAGCCTGCAAGGCTTGCCTTCTGATGACGTTGCTCAAACCTGTTTGCCCCGTGTCGATTGAGCCGCAGGTCGAACGGATTGTTTCCGTTACCATAGCAATAGCTAGCAGGCCTCTCGTCAAGCCATGGCTACACGTGCAGCCACCAAAATCCATCGATCTTCCGACCTCCTCAATCATACCTGTCTGTTCGTTCCACGCACCGCCAAACCAGCACGGTCCAGCTCATACGGTCTGTCTGTGTCACGCCATAGATAGAGGAATGTGCAGTGCATGCTCGATATGTTGACTCATCTGTATGTATTTTGTCACACCCGAGAGACAGGCGACTTTGGTCTTTGTCTGCCCACGCATCGGCGTAGCCTGGGAAGGAGCGACAAGGACTCATCCCAGCGTAGCGACAAATGGGTACGACTGCAATTTGTGAAAAAAGCCATGCGCTGCATGAACGCTGGGAATACCGAGCAAGCTGTTTCGTCTATTGAGGGATGTCCAAAGTACTGCATAGGGATTGAGTCTGCCAACCTTGGGTAATCAGCCCTGTCGCGGTCAAAGCGGTCCGAAGCACTCTGTCCAGCAGCTAGGGTCATGCGGCCACACCATTAGTCAGGACGAAGCTGAGGCTTTTACTCAGCCAAGCTCACTTACCTACAGTTAAGACACGTTCGAATTATTTTCGGATAGAATTTGACACAGGTATTTCGGATGAATTTGATGGTTAACCATGAGTTTCAGCTGTATTGTTATGGACTTCTAGATTTTCGACTTACATTAAGGTACAGTGTTTATATGCAATTTCTCGTTTCATCATTGACCTTCGGAAATACTGACGTTATTTCTCGAGATCTGATTGTTAGGTGAGACAAACATTCGTCTTACTGTCCGAACAGACCGTACATAATCGGTGGACTTGTGGAGCATGCCTGAGTGACCACTGGTTACTCTAGTGTTCTCATAGGATGACCTTCGGTTCCACGACAGTCACATCATGTATTTCTTCTACGTCTGATTCAAGCAAACTCCATTCCAAACTGTTTCGCCCGCCTGTTGACAGTGAACTGTCGTGGATGATTCGACGGCTTAGACGTACAGTAATATGGTTAGTCTGTGAGCCACCTGGAGTTTAGACGATTGCGCATCGTCACATAGAATGATTACCAGTTGACGAATAGCTCAAACTTTCCTCTTGTGATCAGTCGTATAAATACCATCGAGGCCTGCAGGTGTTCCTGAAGTCAAATTTACCAGGACGACAGTCATAGAAGGAAACCAGGAGTCCCCTATTAGCATTCATATCATACGATAGACGAAAACAGCCTTTTTCCAACGTTTTTTGAGTCACTCATCTGATTAATTCTTGCTATTCAGATAGCGAACCGTCATGTTGAGGTCTACTTGAGTGAGTGCCCAGGCCAACGCATGCCGCATTCCCTGCATAATAAGGAAATAGACGCGTGCATCCAAAGGATCTAAAACGTTGAATTCCATCCATCAGTTTTGTTAAAACAGCAAGAAGACACATTTTGCTGGGCGCTGCCACTTCGAATATCTCCGTCAACCACCACGATATCGTAGCACATAAAACACTAACAAAGTAGTTGTGTACGGTAACAGCAGCTGAACGACTGAGGGTGAAGTCCGGATAAAAATCAAATAACCAGTATAATGACCACCATCACGGTAAAGTGCTGAGAAATCTTCTGACCCATAAGATGAGCTTCAACCGTTTCATCCTCAGTGCCACACTGTTAGTCAGAGGAAATCAGATTATGCCACACTTAGTATGCGGAACGTCATGAAGGTCGTCTGTTTTACCGGTCTTGTTCAACTTGGCGCATTCATATTTTCAACATAAATTCTTCAAACAGCATCGTACTGAATTTATTAGTGTTTTCGATATGGTGCGCCCGTTGCTTGTTTAAAGGATCGCAGAAACGAAATAAAAAGAGGCACGCCTGACGAGAAAATCATTCCTTGTCTCCCGTCACCAAAATATAGGTCTGTTGCATACTCCTTATCAGATTATCTCGAAGTTTGACCTCATTTTCTTCCGTCAGTTCACGATTTCCATCCTCGCTCCATGCAGTTACCGAAAAGCCTGTTTCAGTAGTATACATCCTTGTCATCTTTCCCCACGCATGCTTCCCAACCTTCAACTGGTTCACTGCAGTACCTACAGCTATCAGTCACTTGAACACTGTCTGTGACCAGGCTGCGGCCGATTAAACCTTATTAATACTATTATTATTACCATCATCATCGGCAGCGAGAACGTAGCACCAGTGTTTAACACCAATGCTTCCCGGTTATAAAACCATGTGAGGTCATTTGTAAAAGTGCAATTCATGCTTATACGTGGGCTGAGATACTGTCAGGGTGCCCGGACCTAAACACGAGGACGATTAGAGTCATCGACCAAAGCCTTTGACTCAAAGCCACGACCGCAAGGCGGTGGTGTATGGCAGGTGCGTTACCATTTATCGTAGAACAAGTTACCATAAATGTTTCAGTCCCCAACCTGAAGTGCCAATCAACACAGCTCGTTTCCGCCTACCGTACACCGCCTCCAACGTCTACTGAACCAAGAACATGGTCAGAAGAGTACCAGCGCGTTTTTGACTTTTCGTGAAGATCGAATTACAATGATTAAGACAAATAATTAGTCCAAATAAAATAAAAAATGAAATATATCAATTCTTATCGAGCTACTTAGCCTCTTCATCTACGTATAGTCAAACTGGCCCCCGAATATCTAAGGGAGGGATGATATTCTTGTACATCAGTCTGCACGTATCGACTGGCCGCGACCATGAAATGTCAGTTTTTCCGTATTTGTCCTTTGCATACAAAGTGGAGCAGTGACCCGAAAGTGTCTTGTTATAGCAACCGAACATGGCTGTTTCATCTAGCTTAACTACCTGGTGCTTTCAAACACAGAAATGAAATCTGAAACCGTTGAGGATTCTCGATTGCAATTGTGATTATTGTGGAATAGTCTTTTATTTCCATGTGGTTTTAGTAGCAAAAGAAATCACCTGGATCATGTAGGTTATACTCAATATATCTGATAATCAGTTTCTTCTATTATCTAGTACACAGCACAACATAGTTATCCAGTGGTCAAGCGACTTGTTTTCAGTCTTAAATTGTTTGCGTCATCGATTAATCGGTGAGCACATGACTTCTTGTTTCTGCAAAGCTAACCGCTTGGTAAGTATCCTATTTCAAAATCGATCGTCAGCTCACACTCAGCCTCATGGGGAGCAGCGTGAATATGTACCTATCTTGACTTCCTAATTTGGTTGCATTGGGTACCGTAGTCTCATGTCAGTGCCCTAACATTTTCATACTTGGAGGGGAAAACCTATGGACCTCTCTTTCTCCTGATTTGTAATAAGCACGAATCACTTGACAATGCGTGATTAGCCATCACAGTTTTATACTCATCGCTGCTGTTCTTGAAACTAAAATAGCGCCAGTGACCACACGACTTATGAGATGTACTTTTATGCGTAAAACTGGGGCAGCTGCAATCAACATGTAAAATACTGGGGACCTCTGTGATGCTGGCCCTGTTACATTGCTGATTCGTTGGGTTGAACGCATGCAGAGACAAAGAAACAATTCAACAACAACGAGTAATTTATCAGAATACAAAATGCTTACCCTTTCAATACAGTCGGATTTGGGTGTGAACAAACTGCAGTTCGCTCCACAGACCTGAATTATGTCTAAGACCGGATTCGAAAACTAATGTTGCTGTTCCGGTCAAATGAATCTCGACCAAAATCGTACGTTTTACATTTGGCTGCCTAACTTGAAATGATATTTTAGGTAATCAACCATGGGACGATATTCGTCCGCAAAACACTTGGATCCGAAATATCGCGATATTGTCGTGTGACCTTGGTCATCACAGTGGACCTTTTCTCCAATGTGGATGGTTAGTTCAGAACTAAGTCTAAAACCGAACACCAAAATCTCATCTTCATGATGACCCTAGTCCTACTCAGGCACCTCAATTAGGTGCTAGCATTTTGCCGTCAGCGGGCACTGTCAGCGTTTGAAGGTTGATGTGACCTGCTCTAAGTTGCTCTGCACTTATTTACTCAAAGTGCTTAGGTTGTTAGATCGTTCATCGGAACAAGATCACCGACAGTGCCGGAGGACAGACAGACATGGCATCTGCATTTAGCTTGCAGTATGCGTACATTGTTTCCTAATCAAAAGTATCTAATCATGAAAAATCATAGACCTTGTCATGGAAGATCACATACCCAAATAGCAGAATGGTAAATATATAAATAAAAACTGGGTTGTAACCTATCTGCACGACAGTAATCGCCTAAAAGGTATCTCACATTTGATGCTCGGTGATGACTGGTGGGCTGAATACTTTGAACAACAAATGTCTTGGTCACCAGCCGGCACTCATCTACAGCCCACAGGTGAAGTAGAACCCTGGACGGTGAACGTGGAACCACCTACGGCCTCGGAGGTTTACGACTGCATATGTTCTCTCAAGCGCCACCGAGCTCCCGGTCCGGATGACCTTCCACCTGCACTGTTCAAAGACGGGGGTGAAGTCCTCAGTCAGCGCCTGTCCGACCTGTTTGCTTGCATTTGGGAAAAGGAGTCTGTCCCAGACAACTGGGGAGAATCGGTGATAGTGCCCATTTTCAAAAAAGGGGCGCGTAGTGAGTGTGCTAACCGCAGGGAGATCAGCTTGACCCCGGTTGTAACGAGAATGTTGGCGTCAATTGTGCTTCGTCGCCTTACGGTGGCCCGTGAGATGCTGACCCGAGAGCAGCAAGCGGGATTCCGGCCTGGTAGGGGTTGTGTTGACCAAATCCTCACACTGCGTCAGGTGCTAGAACAACGACATACGTATAAGCGACCCACGATTCTAGTATTCCTGGACTTCCGAGGCGCATTCGACTCGGTTGATCGGTCTGTTCTTATCGAGACGCTTGCCCACCAAGGAATGCCCCAGAAGTTTGTAAACATAATACGTTCTTTGTATTCT